>NC_136959.1:49220658-49418158 GCF_032717465.1 Coenobita brevimanus
TGATAAAGGTATTTGGGTAGTTTTTTATATAGGCGTGATAGTGAGACGAGGGTTGAGTGTACTTCCCACGTCCTTGTGGCAAACTGCACATGGCCACTCTCCCTCGTCTTTGACAGTACCGCCACCAACCCCAGATATCATCACTTTTGTTTTATCTGCATTTACCCTTAAACCCTTGTGCCCCATACCATCTCTCCACTTCCTAAACCTTTCCACCGCCTACCTTTCATTCTCTGCAATCAACACCAAAACATCAGCATACAACAACTCCCACGAAAGTCCGTTTCTAAGTTACGTGAAAGAGCTTCAAGTAACATAATAAACAACATGGGACTCAAGACTGACCCCTGATGCACACCAACATTCACGGAAAACTCATCACTCAAATCTCCATTCACTCTTACCTGGGTATGAGTACCCACATACATAGCCATAACCACCCTAACCAGCCACTCCTCCAAGCCAAGCTTTCTCATTGCCCACTTCACCACCTCTCTAGGGACTCTGTCAAAGGCCTTTTCCAAATCAACAAAAACAAAATAAAGATCCCTTCTCCTACCAATATATTTTTTCTGAACCTGTCGAACAATGAATATAGCATCAGTGGTCCCCCTACCTGGCATAAACCCAAACTGCATCTCATCACTATTCACTCTTTCTCTAATTCTATCTATCTATTGCCAGATGCCTCAATCCCGTTTGGGGTGGCCACAAACAAATTGCCTTCACGTCGCCCTGTCCTCCGCCATTTCACTGCCCTGCTCCCAAGTCATACCCCCATCTCTCATATACCTCTCCACCCCATCCCTCCATCTCATCCTCGGCCTCCCCATCCCTCTTCCCCCCCTCCACCTCACTCACATACACTCTCTTCGTCAGTCTTTCACCCTCCATCCTCTCCACATGGCCAAACCACCTCAGTGTGTTCCTCATAACACTTCCTATCATATCCACATCCACACCACAACGCTCCTTTATATCCTCATTCGTCAGCCTGTCTCTCTGTGTGACTCCACAGGCTCCTCTTAAATAACTCATTTCCACTGCTCTCACTCTTGACTTGTGTCCTTCCAGCAACGTCCAAGCTTCACTTCCATACTTTAGAGTTGGTATCACAATTCTGTCATGCAGCAACGTTTTCACTTCCATGCTCATTTCCATGCTTCTTATCACTGCTTTCAAAGAACCAGCAACCTTTCTTCCCTCCTGCACCCTTTCAAGCACTTCACCCCTCAAACCTCCATCCTTACTCATCACACTACCCAAGTACTTAAACGTACAGTAATCACTCCAATATCCGGATCAATAGAGCCATTGGTAGGTTCGGATATTGGTTTTGTCCGGATATTGGGCCCCAGCTTATGGACTTGTACTTACGGACCCTAACACAGAGAAACACCTATACAACTCCCTCCGGACATGCATAGCACCTATTTAACACCCAAATCACACCAATAAGGCACATAAATGACTGAAATAAATGCAATAGACACATAAAATGTGGGTTTAGAAGTATGTTCATAAATTAATAAACATTCTGGTACTTATGGACTCTAACCGAACCTAACCTAACCGAACCTAACCGAACTCTGAAAAACACATTCCTACTGCACATGCATGAGGTAAGTTTAGTATGGAAAGAAGTACAGTATGACACTTTCTGGTAAGTATAGTATGGGAAAAAATACAATATGAAACATTCTGGTAAATATAGTATGGAAAATAGTACAACATGAAACATTTTGGCTACTTACAGCAAGTCCCTGGCCACCTCGATGAATAACCGCCTCCTCTCGGGCTCTGACAGTAAGAACGATTTCCTGAAGCACTTGCACTACACTCTTCCTGAAGTCTTGCACTGAACTTAGTCACTAACACACAGAAGTCCGTTCTTTTCACAGTGTTCACTTTAGTCCAAATAATGTTCCATTAAATTTAAGTGTTGCACATTAACTTTTCCCAAGCCATGGCGAAGAGCGTAGGTCTTGTCGCAGTGAGAGACAGGCGGGAAGTGGGGAGGATGCAGCGGCGCTCTATCGGACGTCGGAGGAATGACGAACCAAAACAATGCTCTCACGCGGCGCGCGCGGCAAGTTCAAATTACGGACGGCAAAAAATCGATTTTTTTTTCCAATTTTTTTGGATTTTCGGACCATTTTGGGAATGTTTGATCCCAGGACAATAAGGTTCGGTTAGTGGGGATGTTCGGTTATTGGGCGTCCGGATATTAGAGGGATTACTGTACTCACATTTTCCAATTCCTCACCATCCAACCTCGCTGTACATTCACTGACTTCACCTCTCTCAAAGACCATAACTTTACTCTTCCCTACATTCACCTATAGATTTGGTTTCTTACACACTCTCTCAAACTCATCCACAAAGCCTTGCAGCTCCCCTTCGTCTTCACTCAACAACACAATATCATCTGCAAACAACAGTACAGGGAGTTTCCAAACACTACCCTCTCTCACTAGGGCCACTCCAACATCCACTACCCTATCTTGTACCTCTTTTATTACCCCATCCATGTACAGATTGAACAACCATGGAGACATGACACACCCCTGTTTCAACCCAACCTCCAAAGAGAAAAATTCACTTAGTTCACCATCCACACGCACTGCAGCCTTAGCACCATCATACATACTCTTCACAGTATTCAACAACTTTCCATCTACTCTATATATTCTTAATACTTTCCACAATCCTTGTCTATCCACCCTGTCAGGGAATGAATATCTGATCTACACAACCTCTTCCCTTCCTAAAGCCTCCCTGTTCTTCTCCAACTAATTCCTCTGTTCTTTCTCTAACTCTGTCAATAAGTATCCTACCATACACTTTTCCTATTATACTAAGAAGACAAATGCCCCTATGATTACCACACACTTCTTTTTCCCCTTTCCCTTTGTATAAGGGAATAATTATACCTGACTTCCAATCCTCCGGGACTCTACCTTCCTCCCAGGCCAATCTGCACATCTTCCACATCCATTCTACTACTATCTCTTCCCCATGCTTCAGCATTTCACCACACACTTCATCAATTCCTGGGGCTTTCCCCAATTTAACTTTCTTCATTGCTTCCACAACTTCTATCCTACTGATTTGTTCCTGTCTTCTCACCTCCCTCCTTCTCCCAGCCATTCCCCAGCCACTTATACTCGCATAGTTCCATCCTCTATGTTCAACAATTCCTTAAAGTGTTCTCTCCATCTGCTCACTTTTTCTCCCTTCTCCACTAGTAATCTACCATTTTTATCTTTCACTCCCCTGCTAACCTCACTTCCACTCTGTCTTTCTCTCTTCACCTCTTTCCAGAACATTTTCTTACAGTCCCTCCACTTTACACTCAAATTCCTTCCAAATTCCTCATCCACTCTCTTCTTACTCTCTTTTCACCTCTCTCTTTCTTTCTACATATAACTCTCTCTTCCGCCTCTCAACTTCTTCCACGCCCCTATTTCTCATCCATTCATTGTATGCTTTCTTCTTTTGTGCCACAGCCTGTCTCACCTCTTCAGTCCACCATGCTGTTCCTTGCACCCCCCTCCGTCTTCTCTTCCTACCGCACACCACATCACATGCTGCACATATTTCTTCTGTAAATATCCAGCACACACCTTCCACATCCCCCATTGGCTCCAATTCATATTTGCCCAATCGTTCCTCCACTTTTCTCTTATACTCTGCCTTTTTCTCATCCTCTTGTAACCTTTCCACTTTCCTTGCAACTACTCCTTCCTCTCGTCTTTCCCTTCTTCTATTCCTCCATCTTACTTGGATCCTAATTCTGGCCACCACCAAGTAGTGGTCAGAAAGTCCACTCCCCCAACCTCTATAAGCTCTTGCATGCATTACACATCTTCGCATCCTTTCATCCACACACACATAATCAATCATTGCCTTCTTTTCATTCAGTTCACCATCCACCCTTCTCATCACTCGTCATGTATACCTGTGGATCATTTTATGCCTGAAGAGGGTATTGGCTATCACCAACCCCCTCCCAGCACAAATGTCCACTAACGCACTGCCATTCTCATCTATCTCAGCAGGCACACCCCACTCACCAACTATTCCATCCACCTTCACATTCCCTACTTTACCATTCATATCACCGATCAAAAACACTCTCTCATTCCTTCCAAACTTTTCCATGCACACTTCCACATTTGTCCAGAACTCTTCTCTCACTATGCTATTTCCATTAAATAGTTTACTGTTTTCTTTTCCAGGCTGTTAGAGTTTGCTGGTGACCAGTTTGATGTCGGTGTGAGGGTAAGGGGGGCAACTTTTCCAAAGTGACATACTGTACTCATAAATATTTTTTCCCATAAAATTAGTTATTTCTAAATTACAAAATTTTCAAATCGCGGCATGTGGCCAGTCTCATAAGACCGCGATTTAGGAGATTCCATTGTAGATGTTGTTAGCACATCTCTGGTAAATCTATAACTTTTTCCTTCCGTTAATTGTGTTGTGGATTGTGGCAGCTTAGCCCCAGGTCTCTACACTTGTGAGGGGTGTAATATAAAATTGGCATTTACCATTAACTGTTTTCTGCTTTTTCTTCAGTTAGATCACCCGTTGACTAGAGGAGACAATATAGTATAAGAAGTTATTCCATTTTAAACAGCAGCATTGTGATGGCTTCACTAGTCTGAGAAAGGATGTTGCTGTTTAGGCCCTTTCACATCTTCGATCGAGGAAATTTTTCAAAAATGCAGATTGGAGGAAATTCAGAGAAACAAGAGAGACACACAAGAAGTGGGATATCTTTCTAGACCTCTATAATTCAGGAGTGGAGAAACACGTTCCAAGAGTAAATGGGAAAGAAAACAGGAAGGATTGGTTTAACAGAAGGTGCATGATAGCAAAAAAAAGAAGGGGACATAGCATGGAACGAATGGAGAAAGATAGGTAATAATAAATCAAAGGAAGAATATAAAAGAACTAGAAATGAATATACAAGAATACGCAGAGAGGAAGAAAGGAACTTTGAAAAAGATATAATTGACAAATGTATGGAAGAACCCAAATTGTTTTATAGATTTGTTAATGGCAAATTGAAACAAAAGGAAGGAATCACCCAACTGAAAGTAGAAGGAGAGGTCTACAAAAATGTGGCAATGGAAGCTGAAATAATGAACAAACGTCTCCAATCGGTTTTCACTAAAGGGATTTTGTGGAAGGGGAGGGGGAGACTAGAAATGTAGTGATAAAAGACATAAAAGTGGAAGTGCAGGAAGCGTATAAATTACTGGAAACTAAGATGTAAGAAAAGCCCCAGGACCAGATGAAATCTCTACTTGGGTAAGGAAAGAATTCAGAGAACAACTGGCAGATAAGATTCATGAATTGGTTGTGTGTTCTCTGGAAGAAGAGAAAGTGCCTCAGGAATGGAAGAGGACCAATGTGGCACCAATTTATAAGGGAGGAAACAAGGAAGTACCCCTGAATTACAGATCAGTGTTCCTGACAACTATAGTTGCAAAATTGTGCAAGAGAATCCTGAAAGACAGATGGATAAAATACCTGGAGGAGATGAACATATTGGTTGAGAGCCAGTTTGGATTCAGAAGTGGAAGGTCATGTGTTTCCAACCTGTTGAGCTTATATTCATGAGCGATTGACGTGCTACAGGAAAGAGACAGCTGGGTGGATAGTGTGTAGGCCTATTTAGATTTGGAGAAAGCCTTTGACAAGGTATATACCCCACAAGTGACTACTGTGGAAATTGGAACACATAGGAGCTCTGAAGGGATACCTCCTGGAGCAGATGAGAGATTTCTTGAGAGACAGACAAATGAGGACAGTAATAAAGGACAAGATGTCCAGATGGAGGGAAGTAACAAGTGGAGTCCCACAGGGTTCGGTGTTAGTGTCAGTAATGTTCCTGATTTATGTAAATGATGTGGTAGATGGAATGAACAGTTATGCAAGTCTGTTTGCTAATGATGTAAAGATCTTGAGGAGAGTAGAAGTTGAGGAAGGCTGTAAAATGCTGCAGGAAGACCTGAATAGGATCCACGACTGAAGCCAGATGTGGGAAATGAAATTCAACACAAAAAAATGTAAAATATTGGAAATGGGTAAGAGTACCAAGAGGCCATCACTGAATTAGATGATGGGTAATGAACCAATCAAAAAAGTGAGAGCAGAGAAAGATTTGGGAGTGCTAGTCCAGGATAGTTAGTCACCGGAAAAACACATTAACAAGAAAGTTAGAGAGACGTACAATCTCTTGACTAACATACGAGTGGCATTCCATTACATGGATGAGGAAATGATGAAAAAATTGATAGTGGCCATGATCCGCCCCAGGCTGGAATATGCGGCAGCAGTGTGGTCCCCACACAAAAAGAATGATATAAATAAGGTCGAGAGAATACAAAGAACAGCAACCAAGATGGTCCCCAGCCTGGCAGATCTGTCTTACAGAGCAAGCTGGAAAAGCTGGATCTGCCTTCCCTAGAAGAAAGGAGAGAGAGGGGCGACATGATTGCAGTGTTCAGGGCCATGATGGGACAAGATAAAATTGATAAATATGATCTGTTTATATGGGATGGGAGCGTAACAAGAGGACACGGAATGAATCTGAAGAAGCCAAGTTGTTTGAAGGATATCAAGACATATAGCTTTCCATATTTTTTTTTTTTTTTTTTTTTTTTATGCGAGGAAGAAGGAACCAAAGGCCATGAGCCCGCAGTAACAGTTCCCTCCAAGAGAAAAACAAAATACAATAGAGAGCCAAATTCAAGATCCGATCATTTTGAGATGCCTGGACACACTGCGTTTGAAAGACTGGAGATCATAGGCAGGAGGAAATACAGACAGAGGGAGAAAGTTCCAGAGCTGACCTGTTGCATGAATGAAAGACTGGGAGTAACGGTTAACTCTTGCATTAGAGAGTTGGACAGAAAAGGGATGAGCGTTTGCTGCCAGACGGGTGCTACGCGCCCGTCGTAGAGGTGGAGGAATGCAAGCAGACAGTTCAGAGGAGCAGTGACCATTAAAGTAGCGATAGAAAAGAGATAAAGATGCAACAGTGCGGCGAAGAGACAGAGGTTGAAGGGAGTCAGTAAGAGGAGGAGAGTTAATGAGACGAAAAGCCTTTGACTCCACCCTTTTGAGAAGAGCTGTATGTGGGGAGCCTCCCCACACATGAGAGTTGTACTCACACAGGGGCGGATAAAACCCTGTATAGAGTCAACAATTGTGCAGGGGTAAAGAAAGAGCGGAGTCGGCTTAGCACACCCAATCTCTTGGAAGCAGATTTTACAAGAGATGTAATATGATCTTTCCAAGATAAGTCCCGAGTAAATGAAACCCCAAGCATGTTCAAGGATGATGCAGGATTAATCTGAATATTATTAAACATTAGTGGGTATACCTGTGGAAGATTTTGTCGGGTTGATAGGTGTAAGAACTGAGTCTTAGAAGCATTAAAGACAACCATATTATTTTTACCCCAGTCAGAGATATGAGCCAAGTCAGACATTAGGTGTGCCATAGCCTCATCCCTTGTTTCTTGAAGTAACTATTGAGATGGGCGTTGCGGGAACCGAATGGAAAGGTGAAGGGTGGAGTCATCAGCGTATGAGTGGATAGGGTTAGATGTACAGCTTAGAAGATCATTGATGAATAAAAGGAAGAGAGTTGGTGATAGGACAGAGCCCTGAGGAACACCACTGTTGATAGATCTAGGAGAAGAACGATGGCCGTCTACGACAGCAGCTATAGAACGACCAGAAAGGAAGCTAGCGATGAAGGTACAGATAGAAGGATAGAAACCGTAGGAGGGCAGTTTGGAAATTAAAGATTTATGCCAGACTCGATCGAAAGCCTTAGAGATGTCAAGTGCAATGGCAAAGCTTTCGCCAAAGTCCCGAAAGGAGGATGACCAGGAGTCTGAAAGGTAGGTGAGAAGATCGCCAGTGGAGCGTCCCTGACGGAACCCATACTGCACAGACCTGTGTAACAGCCTGGACAAAAAGATCTTCCAGTCTAATAACTTAAACGAGTTGAAAGCAAAATTTGACTTAACCCTGAAATGGAAAACCTGGGTTTTGCAACGGTAATTCGAAACCTGGGTGAAATATACCCAATTTTCGGAAGCAATAAAATGTAACTTCTAATAAAGATTTATTAGTTCTAATACTGGGGTACAAAAGTTCAACTTTTTTATTGTACATTCCCACAAAAACATCAACTTAAACTATAATATTAAAACTAAAAGTGTGACTTGAATAAACTATGTAAAATACCATAATTTTTCTTGTGACTCTCACAAAAAAATCCTTGCAATTCCTAATATTCCATTCTAAGAGTTCAGCAATAGCTCACACACACTTGAGTCCTGTGGCCCTCAGATACGCCCCCCATTGCTTCCCTGGCCTCACTCATCAGCCTACATGAGGTTAGAAAAAAAGGGGTATTTTTTAGAGTAATAAAATGCTAAACCTCTATAAAGTAATCCCTCTAATATCCGAAGGCCCAATATCTGAACATCCCCACTAACTGGGCATAATCGTCCTGGGATCCAATATTCCCAAAATGGGCCAAAAACCGCAAAAAATTCGAAAAAAATCTGACTTTTTTCCCTCCCGTAATTTGAAATTGCCGCGTGGGGCCGAATGGCTGTTACACCATGGTCCCTTCACCCCTTCCTTCTTCCCCCTCCCCTGTCAGGGTTGCCATTTGGTATTTTTCATTACCAAATGTGGGCCAATTTGGTAATGAAAAATTCGTTTGGTAATGAATCAGAATAATGCATTACCAAATGGATTTTTCACATGTATGAGGATACGCAGGATGGAGATGGTGGATTGTTTGCTCTCTCTGATTAATCTGCTACCCTACTGTACATAGCGTGAAAATAATCAACATGCTGTTAATTATAAGGAGAGTGACTACATGTATTTCCACTTGTATATATAATTAGTGAAGAAGAAATGCTAGCTTTATGAATTTGGTAATGAAAAGTTAAATTTGGTAATGAAAGTTGAGGAGACTGGTAATGTGGCCATTGCGATCTGGCAACTCTATTACCCCGCCATCATCAACAGTCACAGCCAAATTTCCGATCGAGAGCAGATGCTCATAGCAGTGCATGCCACAGGTGCTTGTTTTTTGTGAATAAACAGTGAATAAACTGCAATACCTCGCCACTACAACACATAGGAATTTACAGTGTTGTGCAGTGTTAAGAAATTAGAATTTAGAGTGCAGAGGATTAACTGTGGACTGCAAATTGGCGGCTCAAACCGGTCCAGGAGCCAGGGACTTGTAAGTAACCAGAATGTTTAATATTGTATAAACTCACCTCTAAAACCTCATTTTATGGTTCTTTTGCATTTATTTCAGTCTTTTATGTCCCTTACTGGTGTGATTTGGGTCTTAAATAGGTGTAATGCATGTCCACAGGGAGTTGTATAGGTGTTTTGCTGAGTTAGGGTCCATAAGTACAAGTCCAGGAGGCTGGGGCCCAATATCCAGACAGGATCACTATCTGGACATGCCTTTGGCTCTATTATGTCGGATATTGGAGGGATTACTGTATATAGCAGTAATACAAAACCCGGGTGAAATATACCCTCTCACAAAAAAATAATTGGAATTCTTAGTACTCCCATCTAAGAGTTCAGCATTGGTTTACACACACTAGAGTCCTGTGGCTTTCTGGTAGGACACCCACAGCTTCCCTGGCCTCACTCGTCAGCCTACAGGAGAAAAAAAAAAAAGGATCTTTTTTAGTCATAAAAGTGATGTGCAAATAATAATTGTCAGTACACATTTTCACTACACCTAGAGTTAGCTATCCCTTCAAATGAACACAAACAGCTATTTTATCTTCCCTAATGCTCTAGAAATTGCTTATCAAAAAATATATGGAGACATACGACACATTTTCACTTACCTGACGACCAACGCAGGCAGTACACACAGGATAGTAATGGCGAGGGCAAACAGGCTTTGTGCAGTTGTGGCACCTGTGTCGGGTCTTCCTGTCTGAGCCCTTGGGGCATTCTAGGGACCTCACCAAGGGAGCAGCACTCTCCGCTGCCACTGGGCCTCCTGAATTGGGTTCTGCAGCAGTGCTAGGTGAAGGGACCATGAAGACTGTAGAAATGAGTGTCCTGAGGCTTCTGGTCAGGAATGGAGAGTTGAGCCTCTGTACTGCCCATGGCTGGATGAGTTCCATAGCCAAAGCCCGCATATACATCCTCCTGATGGGTGGCTTATGATGTGAACTGGCCATATTCTCACAGTGTATGATGTACGAGTTGAGAGTGCCTGCACTGATCATACCATAGAATAAACAGAGAGGCCATCTTTTTGTTCTTCTTGAGGTGGAGTACAGCGAGCACATTTGGTCGAACGTGTCGACACCACCTTTAGTGTGGTTATAGTATTCAATGACTTCCGGCTTGCCACTAGCTCCCAACACTGGTTGTGTATGCATGGATGACAATAACAGGACATTACTATTCTTACCCCTGCTTTCTGGTGTATGTGAAACCAAAGTCATCTCCTTGGTGAACAAGAAGGCAGTAGATCCACGCTGATGCCTTTCTGTTGACTTCACAGCTTTGGGGATTTCCCTCTTGACTCCTTTCACAGTTCCCACCAAGGTCATGCCACAGTTGTTCAACAGGTCATTTACTAGTGGCACTGAAGTGAACCAGTTATCTGTAGTAACATTTCTATTGGTGTGGTGATATGGTCTGGTTAATTCCTTTGTATAGTAATGGCCATAGCCTTCCTTGGGTTTTGGTCCTTGCTTACGTAGGTAAGGTATTCCTCCCAGTAAATAACTGCTTTTATTGTCTGTTATCAGCACAAGCTTTAGTCCATATTTAGCTGGCTTACTGGGTATTGAAGGGGCACCTTCCCCTGAACGCAAGCAGTTGTTCATCAACAGTGAGGTTTTCGTTGGTGTGTACATGTCCCCACACTTTTGAATAAAGATATCCCAAATCTTCCGGATTGGTGCAAGGCGGTTCGTCTGGCGCCTAGCCTGTCTTGTTTCGGGGTCGTCAAATCTACGGCAGGTCATGAGGAATTCGAAGCGACCAATCAACATAGTGCAACGGTTCAGTCCAGCTCCAGCAGGGTCCCACATTTCACATGTGGAAAGATGATTGTCCCTTTGACACCCACTGAATATCAGTATTCCAAGTAGTGCTCGCAATTCTTGTGGTTGAACTGGATTGCGTGTAGGAAGTCTTTTAGCATACTTAGCAGCCCTCAGTTCAATACTCTTATTTGTCCATTGCACAATTTCGTTGATAATTTCATCAGCAAACAGCAGTGAAAAACATTTGGCTGGGATGTCAGCAGACCGTGCAAGTCTAGTAGGGCCAGGGGTAAATGGTGTAGTAATATTTCTAGATGGTGTTCTTCCTCTTTGGGCAATCTGTGGAAGACAACTCCACCTGAAGCCTGATGCACTGGCCAGGGTGCTTGCTTGAAAATTTACAATTGGCGGCACATCCTCGTCATCCCGGGTCCTCCTTCTTGTTGACCTGGTGGCTGGGGCAGGCGAGCCTGCCCTTGATGGGCCAGGTGTAGCAGGGTCAGCAGGGGCTGCACTTGATGGGCCAGGTGTAGCTGTGTCAGCAGGGGCTGCACTTGATGGGCCAGGTGTAGCAATGTCAGCAAGGGCTGCACTTGATGGGCCAGGTGTAGCTGTGTCAGCAGGGGCTGCACTTGATGGGCCAGGTGTATCACTGTCAGCAGGGGCTGCACTTGATGGGCCAGGTGTAGCAGTGTCAGCAGGGACTTGCGCCTGGCGTAAGGGGATCCTGTGATGTTAGGAGTTCCTCTGACAATGCCTGACAGGAGTGGAAGTCTTGCGTTTCTTTTTAGCACGTGCATGGGAAACGTCTACATCCTGATCTTCATCACTCAGTTCTGAAAAGTCAGGGTAATATTCTCTGTCCTCATCACTGTCATACATCAACTCTTTTTCTGTCATTTTCTGATTCCTCATTTTCACTTTCATATTTTTCCACATCGTCCACTTTTTCCTCATCTTCCTCTTCCTCAGACAAAGTTAAGTTTGATAATGCACTAGTGTTCATCATATTTTTTAGTTCATCATTTGATATATGCTTGCATGCCATTTTGCTTTCTGTTTATTAGTCACTGTAATGTATACAGTCACTGGTAGTCACTGTAATGTAACATTCAATGACTGAAAGAAAGAAACAAAGGTTATAATTAGTGATAAATATTTAGCAATGATTACACATGTCCACCATTTATTACAAATGCTGGGTGAAAATCACCCGACATTGCCTGTACAGAGTTCACCAATGGAAGGAGGACCCGAAAATTACCACTCACAACAACATCTAAGTACGTCAGGAGACTACAGGGACACACACTACTCTCAAGCCCAAAGCCACTTAATGACCGCGTCCTAAACACGTGACTGGGAGAAATTCACCCAGGTTTTGCATTTCAGGGTTAATGAGAAAAAGAGACGGGACCACAAGAACGCAGCTCATTTCCTGCATATCACAACTAGGTAAATACACACACGAGAGACACCGTGCAGGCAGGACATGTGTCACATCGCTCTGCGCTTGGCCAAACAACTGGCCATACCTAAATAGTATCTTTATATGAGTCAAGCTCTGTACCAGGTTAAACTAAGTGGTGTCCTAATATAAAAGAGGAAGTTTTAAGTAAGAGTGTTGTTCAAATAACAGAATAAAACAAAGTAGTGCAGGAATGCACCCAGCAAGCTCGTCAGCTGATTGTGTTTAGTCAGCGCACCAGGGAATGTAAGTAGAATCTTTGCTTTTAGTACCGTAAGATGTCCACATACCAGTACTTAGTAAAGCAAATTTGGAAGGAGCTAAGAAAAGGGATTAAGGTAGAAAGCAGGACGACTATTTCTACAAGGAACTGGTTGAAATGGAGGCATACAATAAGCTGTTAGAATGGGTAAATAGATTGGAGAAGGCATTTCAGAGTGAAATGGATGAAATTAAGAAGCAATTGCACATGCAGAAGGAGGAAAATGAAATATTAGTAAAGGAAGTCAATAAGTAAGACACAACAACAGATGAGCTGACAGATGAGGTGGGTTCACTTAGAAGGAAGATTAGTGAAATGGCAAGTACAGTCGTCAACCACGAGTGTATCATGGAAGAGTTCAGAAATGATACAGAGACAATTAGGCAAGTAAGCAATCTGATAAATCAGAGCAGTGATAATGAGGAGAAGATAACCCAGGTAAATGAAGCAATGCAAAGCTACAAAAATGAAGTGGAAACTACGTAGGCTATGCTGAAATGGTGAAAGTAAATAGACTTAGAAACATGAGTTGAAGAAAAAGGCATTAAAAAGCAAGTGAAAAGAATAATCCAAAACAATCCCACATTGGTCAAAGATTTGGCAGATATCAAGAAATCTATAGTGATCACTGGTATAGAGGAGAAAGAAATAAAAAACAAGATTTCAAGAGACAAAATGGAGATGGCAAATGTAATAAGCATGTTGAAGGAAGTATCAGAGGAAATCTGTAATAAGGACATTGGGGAACACAAAAGGCTAGGGAAATATGAGAGAAATAAGTCAAGGCCCCTGCAAGTAACCTTTCAGAGTGTAAACACTGTGGAGGAGATACTAAAAAATGCAAAGAAATGTATGGAAAAAGAGGAATTAAAAAATGTATGGATAAAAAGATGCCTAACTCAAGAGGAACTGGAATTACTAAAAGAGGGAGAAAGCAAAAACAAAGAATGAGGGAAGATCAGATGAGGAGAAGAATACATTTTTTTTACAAAGTACCTGTAACTGGACCGCAGGTACAAAAGTGGTAAATAACTAGGAGGGAATAAAAAGACATGACAAGTATGTAAACAAGATGATTAAGTTGAGGTACTCAAATGTAGATGGAATGGTATCTAAATCATTAGAGATGAATGATTATATCAAAGAAAATGAACCACATGTCATTTTCCTAACCGAAATAAAACTAACATCAAGGATATCAAATGACATCCTAAACCTAGAGGAATACAATACATGGAGAAGAGATAGGGACTTAAAAAAAGGAGGAGGAATTATAATATTAAAAAAAAAAATCTAAAAGCCAAAGAAATAGAACTAGATACAGCCTCACAAGTAGAAGTAATTGCAGTAGAGATTAATACATCTGAAGGGAAAATAACTGTGGCAAATTCATACATGCCACACAGATCAAACACATGGGAAAGAGGCGAATATGAAGATCTAGCAGAGAGTACAATTCAGAGTTTAAGAGCATTGCTTCATAGAATGGAGGAGAAATCTGAAAGAATTATATTAACTGGAGATTTTAATACAAATATACATTGGAAGATATAAAAAGCCAGGAAAGCTGTTGGGACCAAAAGCTCCTGGATCTTGTGCAGGAGTGAGTCTTTCGTAATACAACATCTAAAGGAAAGCACCAGAAAAAGAGGACTTGGTGTACCATCAGTACTTGATCTTATATTTACTAGGCAAGAAAACGATAGTGACAATATAATGTATTACCCTCCATTCGGCAAAAGCAACCATGCAGTACTAAACTGCAACCTCAGGATTGCATATGACATAGTTAACAGTAATGAAAATTACAAAAAGGGCCTAAACTATAACATGGGAAACTACCACGACCTAAAGAAGTATTTCTTAGAAATAGATTGGGAAAAGGAGCTTAGAGGACAAGATTTAAATGTTATATATAAAAATTCTGTAAACTTTATGAACAGGGGTCCAAAATTACATCCCACAGCACAAAGAAGCAGAAAAGAAAATAAAGAAATGGTTTAATAAAGAATGTAAAAAAATCAAAAGAAAAAAAGAGACTTGTTGTGGAATAGATACAGAAGACACAATAATGAGAGGGCATATAACAACTATAAACAGGCAAGAAACGATTATACAGGAATAAGGAGAGAATCCCAAAGACAGTTTGAGGAAGACATCATAAATAAAAGCAGTGATCAACCGAAGTTATTTTACAACTACATCCAAAGCAAAACCAAAGAAAATGATAAAATACAATCCAATACGGATGAGGGGATCATCTATACACAAGAGAAAAGATATTTGTGAAGCAATAAATAAGATTTCCCAATCAGTTTTTACAGAAAATAATTTTGAGAGAGATGATATAAAACATGCATGCCCACACATATTACCAGATATACAAACATCAGAAAAAGAAATACAGGAGAAGTTATGTAAATTTGACAAAGTAGAAGCAAATGGTCCCAATGAAATTTCATGTTGGGTGCTACATGAATGTGCAAAGGAGTTAAGTAGACCATTATCTTTAATATTCAAGGAATCCTTGGGTCAAGGTAAACTACCTAATAGTTGGAAGAAAGCAAACATTGTTCCCTTATTCAAGAAAGGGAACAGACAAAATCCACTCAACTACTGACCAGTATCACTAACCAGTGTTGTAAGCAAGATACTAGAAAAGCCGATAAGAAAAGTTTGGGTAAATCATCTAAAACAAAATATGATAACAGAAAGACTGTTTGGGTTCAGAAAGGGAAAATCATGTGATACTAATCTGTTGAGCTACTGTGACAGAGTAGCAGGAACATTACAGAAAAGTGAAAGATGGGTGGACAGTATCTATCTAGATTTCAAGAAAGCATTTGACAAAGTACCGCACCAAAGACATTTATGGAAACTTTATCATCAAGGAGAAATCCAAGGCAAACTGTACTGTTGGATGCAAGATTTCCTCAGAAAATGGGAAATGAGAACAGTACTAAGGGGAAATTACTCAACATGGAGGGAAGTGACTGGTGGAGTTCCACAGGGCTCAGTGCTGGCACCAATTATGTTTTTAATGTATATGAGTGACAGATAGCAACACTGGAAACGAATGCTATCTAAATATGTTTGCTGATGATGCAAAAATACAGAAGAGAATTACTAACAGCGATTCTTGTAAAGAACTACAAGAAGAATTAAATACACTTCATGAATGGAGCAATACATGGCAAATGGAATTCAATGTGGACAAGTGTCATGTAATCAAGTTTGGAAAAAGTGGAAAAGACCAGATTGGGATTGTAAGTTAGGAAGTAAAATCCTACATATATCAGAAAGAGAGAAGGACCTAGGAGTGATTATCAATAACAGACTATCTCCGGCTGACCATATCAGTGAGACAGTACGGAACAGGTATTCACTGCTTGCAAATAAGAGAATAGCATTCACATACATAAATGAAGACATGCTGATAAAGATAATAACATCAATCACCAGACCAACCTCGGGATTTGCATCAGTAATCTGGAATCCTCATCTCAAAAAACACATAGCTAGATAAGATTGAAAAAGTTCAAAAGGCCACTACAAGATGGGTTCCAAGCTTAAGGGAGCTAAGCTACGAAGAAAGACTAGAAAAACTGAATCTACCTACACTACAGGAGAGAAGGAAAAGAGGAGACATGATTATGCTATATAAATGCATATCAGGGAGGGAGAAAACAGACATAAATGATATAACCTATGGCGAAGCATCAGCAAGAGGACACTGCAAAAAATTGCATAAAAGAAAGGCAATAAAGATGTAAGGAAATTTAGTTTCCCAAATAGGGCAATTGACCAGTGGAATGCACTACCAAATGAAACTGTGTGTGCCAAAACAATTCATATGTTAAGGATATGTACGATAAAAATGGTCTAAGACATGGGACAGTACGTGCTTAACTCATTCCTGTAAAGATACAATTAGGTATGAACACACACACACATACACACACACACACACACACACACACACAAAACGACCATTTGTACAAAAATAGAATAACAGATGTTCAAAAACGCATCAGGAAACCTTCACTTTTGAGGTTGCAATTGCGAATCACGTATAATTTTGCAAATTATTTACTTTGGAAACTGTTGCATGATGTTGCCACATATTATTAATTCCCTGTTTAGAAATGTGTGATTAAGGAGAGTCCACTGTCCATTACTGGGAGTTTGAGGTATGTACACTTGGTGGTGGCTCGTGAACAAATACATCCGGAGGACTGCAGAGCCTGAAAGGTGAGAGGCACAAAGGGCAAATGGTTTAATTTTTAGGGTAAATGACTATCTCCCCTTGTAATGCTACACATTGTTAATAGTACCATTTATAAAGGCTCCGACATGCTTGTATGCATCGGTCTTGGCCATCTAATGGCGGCTCTCCATGCTGACCAATCTCTGGCACCCTTCCTATTCAGCCCCTTATCCCTGAGGTCACATGACCTTGTCCTAGGTCTTTTTCGGTCTGCCACTTCAACCCTTACCCTGACATTAACATTTCTCACTTTCTGCAACCAAATGTCACCCTTGATCTTCTCCACATGGTCAAACCATCTCAATCTATCCCTCTTCATTCAAACACCAATACACCCCAGACCATCTTTCCTCTCGACTCTTAAGTTGTAAATCTAGTCCCCCCAGGTCTCGCATTCAAGGATGCACAACCTTCATCTAATTATTGTTGTTTCTGTACCTTTGGCCAAATAAATATCCTCTTCCTTTACTGCCTGGGTATCACTACCAAACAGCATTAAATTCTAATACCATACATACCACATGCAAAGACCCCTTAGCATGGAGGGAGAGCCCTCTCACTGTCAGGTGAGGCAACATCCCCCTGGACTTCCACCAACCACTCCTTACCCTAGCCACAGAGTCCCACCTCCAGCACACACCTAACATGTCCCCCAAATAACAAAACTCTTCCACACACTCAAGAGACACCAGCAAGATCAATATTTTCATGCCTGACAATCTCTACATGCTTTCTAACACACTGCATGCATGAAACCAGCATTATTTTGTAGTGTACCGCTAATACCACCAAATCTCTTATGCACCCATTTATTACAGATACTGCACAAGATAAAGTTACTTCCCACACCCTTGAAGAAAACTGCACACGGCCACTCTCTTTGCTTTAACAGTACTTCCACCTAACTCAGTGATAATAATAGTAAATAATAATAATAATAATAATAATAATAACAATAATAATACTGGAATAATAAAACATTACTAGTTGTAGTAATAGTACAGTCAGTAGGTAAAGAAATTTCACCAGTTGTCAGTGTCATAAAGCAGTGGTGGTGCCATCAGTATGCTGGAGTGTGGGTTATGTAACACAGAAACCATCAACTCTTTCTGTGTGTGTGTGTGTGCATGTGTGTGTGTGTGTTCTTACCTAGTTGTTCTTAACTAACTGTATCTTTACAGGAATGAGTCAAGCTCGTACTGTACCTTGTAATGAAACATTTTTATCATACATATCTTTAAATCATCACATGGTAGGTGAGAGGGCTCACCATCCACTCATTCGATGTAGTGCTGCCCTCAGGCGACTGCCCTTTCCTCTCTTCCTTCTTACCTTTCATCCTCTACTGTCTTTCTTTCCTTCATTCTTTCCTCTTCTTTTGCCTACGGGTGACTCTACACTCCCTCTTCTATCTTTTTTTCCTTCATTCTTTCCTCTTCCTTCTACCTATAGGTGACTCTACATTGAATGACAAGCCAAAAAGTTTCCTGTACACCAGGAAACCATTTACTATGCTGGGTGGTAACCATATAACCAATTTATGGCACCTGGTGGTTTTGCGGGTAATTATGGTGCTCCAATTGGATTAAGCCAGTGCAAGTTTCCATATCCAACAGATGGTTGGGCTTTATTGCTCAAGTACTGCCACTCAGGGATGAGCGAGGCTGATCACTCTCATCTTGAATGTAAGGCTTCTACGCTCCTCATGGGGCTACACAGGATTAGATGACAATGATGATGATCTTTAAATCATCATCCACTCACCTGATATAGTGCTGCCTGTTTCTTCCTTCATCTTTAGCATTCGTTTTCTGTGTCTGCCCTCCACTCTTCCTTTTTTCTCCCATCTTTCCTGTTGCCTTTTATTACTCTTCTTTCCTTTTCAGGTGGCTTTACATTGAGTGACAGGCCTAATGGTTTCCTATAAGCTAGGAAACCACTCACAGTGCTGGGTGGTAACCATATAACCAACCCACGCACGTTCCCTACATGTCAACATGTGAGTTGGCAGAGAGTTAGTGCCCCTTCCCGTAAAACAACTAACTCAAAGTCAAACAGCCACCACTTACGGGATTATGGCATCTGGCTATGGATGGATGGATGCAATATATCTAAATACATATATATATATATATATATATATATATATATACATATTTATACAGTCAAGTCGCCTATGGTACAGACTTCTATGCCACGTTTTTCTATGACACGGCAAGGTGCCAGAACAAAGAAACAAACAAAAAAAGAACCACACACATAAAATACCTATCGTGCAGGGGCATGGCAAGGTTTGAAACGCACCTCTTGCCTCAGAACCCTCAACCCTACCCCTTCCACTTCAGCACTATTGTCGTCAGAGTTACGTACATTCAGTATTTTATGCCCTTAAAGCCCTTTATTATTTACTGTTTAGTGTTTAATTTGTGTGTAATACATTTATTGACTGATTGCTTGATTGCATGCCTGTGTAAAGTGAGGGGAAAATGGGGAAAAGTGGGGTGAAAAGGGGGACTTTGGCCGAACATCCAGAACCAAATTCCACTTTTTTCCCATAGGCTTTGTTATTTGTATGGCACGGTTTTCTGTGGCGCGGGCTTGGCCCACAACCAATTAGCTGTGCCTTAGGCAACTTGACTGTATATATATCTGTACCTTATATATATATATATATATATATATATATATATATATATTCTGTTTATATATATATATATATATATATATATATATATCTATATATATACAGTATATATACTATATATCTATATCTATATCTATCTATCTATCTATAGCCCGACGCCCTAATCCCGCAAAGGGTGGCCGCAGACAAAACGCCTCCAAGTCACTCTGTCACCCACCATTTGACTCCCCTCCCCCAACTCACCCCCCTCCCTCATATACCTCTCAACTCCATCCCTCCACCTCATCCTCGGTCTACCCCTCCCTCTCCCTCCCTCCACCTCACCTACATACACCCTCTTAGTCAGTCTTTCATTCTCCATTCTCTCCACATGTCCAAACCACCTCAGTGTATTTCTCCTAATCTTTTCAACCACATCCACATCTACCCCACAACGTTCCTTCACTTCTTCATTCGTCAACCTGTCCCTCCACGTCACTCCACATGCTCCTCTCAAGTAACTCATTTCCACTGCTCTCACTCTTGACTTGTTCCCCTCTTGCAAGGTCCACGCCTCGCTTCCATACGTCAGGGTAGGGATCACAATACCATCATGCAGTGACTTCTTAACTTCCATACTCACCTCCCTATTTCTCATCACTGCTTTCAGTGTACCAACTATATATAAACAGTATATATATATATATATATATATATATATATATATATATATATATATATATATATACAGTATATATGTATTATAAATAACTTATACAGTGGCTCATTACCGGTAATACCACTCCACTAGAAAGTCATATGGGTGTATCTAATATACAGTATACTGTACTTTTACAACAAGAACTAGTTATCTATCTATCTATTGCCAGATGCCACAATCCCGCAAGGGGTGGCCATTTGACTTTGAGTTGTTTTACGGGGAGGGGCACTAACCCTCCACCAACCCACTTGTTGACACATAGGGAGCACATACCGGTATGGTTTGGTTATATGGTTACCACCCAGCATTGTAAATAGTTTTTTGGCTTACAGGAAACCATTTGACTTGTCATTCAAAGTGAAGCCACCTGTAATGAAAAGAAAAGCAATAAGAAGTGACAGGAAAGATGGGAGAAATACGAAGAGAGGAGGGCGGGCACAGAAAAAGAATGATAGAGGCTAGGTAAGGAAAAAGTAGGCAGCACTACATAAAGTGAGTGGATGATGGTCATCACCACCTAGCTACTTCAGTCACTTGTTTCGTGCGGACAGCTCAGTCAGCTAGTGCAGGTGTGTATCTATCTATCTGTCTATCTATTGCAAGACGCCATAATCCTGTAAGGGGTGCCCATTTGACTCTGAGTTATTTGTTTTACGGGGAGGGGCACTAACCCCCCACCAACCCACTTGCTGAAACGTAGGAAGCACGTATGGTTTGGTTATATGGTTACCAGTACCACCCAGTGTTGTAAAGGGTTTCTTAGCTTACAGGAAACCATTTGGCTTGTCACTCAATGTAAAGCCACCTGTAAAGGAAAGCAACAAGAAGTGACAGGAAAGATGGGAGAAATAGGAAGAGAGGAGAACAGGCACAAAAAAAGAATGATAAAGGCTAAGGAAGAAGTAGGTAGCACTACATCAAGTGGGTGGATGATGGTTGCCACCAATTTGTGGTATTTCATGAATGATGCTGCGTAGGTACTGATAACACTGAATGAGCTGCCCCCACAACACATGAGAAACTACCTGGCAGAGTGGAAGTGAAGCATTTTATATGGGCCACCATCTTTCATTCTGTATGCTTTTACAACAACCAATTCACTTCAGTTCAATATCTGTGCATAACAGTGGATTTCTTGTGCATAATAAAATCATAACATTACCTGTATATAAAAAGCAAAGTTAGATATTGACCAAAAAAAAAAAGTTAAACCATCTTCGTATTAGAACCAATTAAAAAAAAGGAAAGTTTTGATGGAAATGCTTCTAATTGCAAGGATATACAAGGCACATAGCCTATACAACAAAATGAGGTGGTGGGTTTTGCCACACACCTTCAGCAAAACATAGTTTTACACAATATATATTGTAAACTAGAAGTTCAAGAAAAGGAGGCTACAGCTCTCTCTTATGCAGTTGGGAGTACAGGTAACACTGTACACAACGGTATACATATCACAAGATTTTTTTTTTTTTAAATTTCTGCCGCAGTCAGACTGTTCTGTTCACTTGTGGCCTATTATGGTCAAGGTGCTATATGAGATCATTATAATCATGTCCCACGAATGCAAGAGGTTCTTCATAATCTACGTGAACGTACAGCTGTGTTGTGGTAGTACGGTACGGTACGCAAAAATTATTGCCAAAGTACATAAGAAAAAATACCGCTGTGAAGAGGTTAACTTCCGAGTTCTTGTGCGAATGCCATTTGATAAGTAATGTGAGGACATTAAAAAAAAAAAAAACCCGCAAAACAATAGACCTTCCAAATCCCTCTTGTTTATGATTACCCTGGTACATCCAGACCCGTCATGGATTTAACTTGATACGATAGCTAATGGAGCTGAAGTCTTAAAGTATGTCACATAACATATACACTGCATGCATATACTCACTATTCTGCCGACCCTGAATCGTCGATTTAACCAGTAATGGAGTTTGACAGATGTGCCGACTTCGCCTGCGGGCATTATTTTGGGAGAGGTTATCCGGTAACTTAATACTATTTGTTTAGTATACATCAGAATATATTTATATACAGTATAAGTTATTTATAAATGATAAAGTGTGGCAGACATCCATATCCTTTTCTGAAAGGCAGCCAAGCCTCCCTGGGAGGGTGCGTCGAGCGAGAGATATGCGGGCAACGTTCGCTCGCTCCTGTTGTTGATCAACCATGCATGCCTTGTTTATCAGAAGTGATTGAAAAATACTGCAGAAAAATTCACAATTGTATGCATATATAAACAAATGATAGTCGTCTATACGTGGTCATGAAACATTCGGTCTTGGGGCACGAACGCTGAGAAAAAGTTTTTATATCAAAGTGCAATATATATGCTGAAACTGTGTTCCTGTATAACAGCATTAACAAGAAGAATTCGTGTGACTATGATACTTTGACTATTTTGCATGAAAGATAAAGAGAATCTACTAGGAAGTTGTGACAGTTCCAGTCAGAATATCGGTCCTCAGAATGAAAAAATATAGGTTATTGATTGATTCTGAACACTGAAAGCCTTAATAACGATGTTTATAAAGATTATAGGTACAAGACAGGAGAATCAATTGATATGTTCCGTAACTATATGAGCATAAACATTCTCCGATTGTAAAATGGAACCACCACACCGGCTCATGTCATTGTACAAATACGTACAACAACAAAGCCAAACAAACTAAATTCCATGTTTTCTGTAAACTTTATGAGAATAAGTTTTACCTGTATAATTTACATAATGGATTTATTATTTATAGCTAAATACAAGATGATCACTGTGCTCTTACTGAACGAATATCTGGTTCTTGTTGTACGCATTCGACATTTGGCCTGAATGTTCGTGACGTCACGGTAACTAGTGGAAAAAGTGAAGATGGCTGCCTTGGATGACAGCCTTACAAATTTTGAAGGGCAAAAGTGGTCCTTATGGGCCGAAAGGCTTGGCTTGAATAGTCCCACAAGTAAGTGTGATAGTTTAAATTGATGGTCAACTTGGTTATATGAGCAAGAAGTCGCTAGGACCCATCAATATTGAGGTTGAAAGTGAGGCCTCGCACGTGAAATCTGTGAAAATACGGGAATTGTTGTCCTAAATTTAATGTTATTATTCGTTCTAGGTGACTCAGAAGATGACGAAAATACGAAATCTAGGCGAGAATCAACTACGACTCGTCTTAAAAAAGAAGGTAAGTGTGTGTCAGCTGTTTGGAGAGAAGGAAAAATAAAAAAAGCGGAGGAGGGATGCTGGCGCCCCGGACCCGCTCGTAAACAACACTAACAAAAGATTACCTTGTTTACATCCTAGCACATACCGTGATACTGACAGTATTGTTATGCGTATAACGTTACATTCCGTCGTATTGAATGATAAGGGGTACCTAAGAGGAAAGGAATATCAAAATGTCAGCTGAAATAGGGTGCACTTTTTTTTTTTACAACTGTCTTGGCAAAGAAAATAATTGTTTTAATATTGCATTTGAAATTGACAGTATGATGAGTCTCAGAACTTACTGTTGAAGTGCAGCAGTATTGTAGTAACAGTTAGGTGATAAACACATTATTCTTCAAATTAATAAGGTTCTGTTCTCATTTGATAATACCATATATATATATATATATATATATATATATAATTTCTCATTACTTGACACCGTATAGCCTAATTGTTAGGTGTGGCTTCAGTGGTTCATCTGTGCATTAGGGACATTGTTCACCAAGTATGAGACAGCACCCTCCCATTTATTTCACACAAGCTGACTGATAGTATTTGTTGGCTATATATCTCTTGCTGGTGAAAAATGTTTGATGTTCCTGTGGGAAGCTTAGAGGTAGAGCATGTGTCATAGTATAAGTATATATATATATAGATATATATATTTATTTATATGTAGTATATAGTGTATATATATATTTATATAGGTAGATAGATAGATAGGGACAGTATTTATAATTTGTGCAGGGTATTAAAGGAAAATACTCACTGGTTCATTTATGATTTTATAACACTCACTTGATATAAGGCTGATTGAGGGCACAAAGAGTTTTAAAAACAAGTTAAAGACATTCTTGTTCTCAGAATGTTACGACCTGGAGGACTTAACAGTCGGAGAAGGATACGCATTGTGATTTTTGTACTGTATTGAGTTTGATCTAAATCATACGTGAAGGTCCTGCAGAGTGCCTTTGGCAGAGTGAGACCAGATAAATAATGACAACAACTTCAACTTCAAGTTATATACTAGGATAGGTTAGGTTTGCATACATGTTATTTTAGGTTAGCCCATGTTAGATTCTGTACTGCAAATTTTCACAAGGTAGAGGCTTTATCATCAAATCACAAACAGCTAATTTTTTCTGTTTGACCTCCAGTCAAGACATTAACAGTCAATTGGAATCCCCCTTTTTTACTCATAGCTATGCATACATCAGTCTTTACCATATATGATCACACCCTTTTGAGCTTCCTTTGGATTATCAAAGTTTTTACATTTATTTTATTTCCCTGTGACTGAACATAATGGTCTGACCAGTAAGTTCAATCACATGACTACTATCTCCAATCACTTGGCATTAATATTATTGATCAGTAGCTTATAGCTTGTCTTTCTAGCAGCTGTGTCTGTGTGCAACACCTGAACAATGCTTCACCTAATTTACTTCTGGATCCCATGACAATTCTTGACTGCATTATAAAATAAAGTCATCCTGCATTTTTTTCAGTTACGGTAATGAACTCTGGAAAAAATATAATATCCCTACACTTTTAAGTTATGTTCCAAAACAGTGAGGGGTTTGTGACAGGGTTTAAATGCAGTGGAGTAAAAAATGAAGAAAAAAAAAAAAAGGAGGACTTCAGACCTTTATTCTGAAATAAGGTCAGTATGTTTCGTTTCATTTCGTTTTTAAAGGCTCCAACATGCTTGCATGCGTCGGCCTTGGTCATCTAATGGCGACTCTCCGTGCTGCACGATCCATTGCAGCCTCCCTGTTCAGTCCCTTAACCCTGAGGTCACACTTAATGACCTCGTCCCATGTCTTTCTCGGTCTACCCCTCGTAACCCCACCCCCAATATTAACACTTCTCACCTTCCTCACCCAATTATCATCCCCTATCCACTCCACATGTCCAAACCATCTCAGTCTACCTCTCCCCATCACAACACCAATGTACTCCAGTCCCATCCTACCTCTCAACTCTTCCATCGTGAACCCAGCCCCCCCAGACCTTGGACGCAGGGATGCACTACACATCCACCTTATCATTGTCATTTCCTCCTCCTTCACTGCCCAGGTCTCACTACCATACAGCATTACGCTTCTGACATGCTGCATGCAAAGACCCCTTAGCACGTAGGGAGAGTCCTCTCAATGTCAGGAGAGGCAAGAGGTCCATGAACTTCTTCCAACCACTTCTCACGCTAGCCACAGAGCTAGCTCCAGCCCCACCTCCAGCACACAACATGTCTCCCAAATAACAAAACTCTTCCACACACTCAAGAGATTCACCAGCAAGTTCAATTCTTTCATGTCTGACAATCTCCACCTTCTCTCCTCGACACGCCGTACACATAAAATCAGCATTATCTCGCAGTCTACCTCTGATACCACTACATCTCTTATGCACCCATTTATCACAAACACCGCACAAGATGGAATTATTTCCCACACCCTTGTGGCAAACTGCACATGGCCACTCTCCCTCGTCTTTGACAGTACCACCACCCACCGTAGATATCATCACTTTTGTTTTATCTGCATTTGCCCTTAAGCCCTTGTGCCCCATACCATCTCTCCACTTCCTGAACCTTTCCTCCACCTCCCTTTTGTTCTGAGCAATCAACACCAAATCATCGGCATACAACAACTCCCACGGGAGTCCTTTTCTAAAGTCACGTGAAAGGGCTTCAGGTACCATGCTAAACAACATGGGACTCAAAACTGACCCCTGATGCACACCAACATTCACGGAAAACCCATCACTCAAATATCCATTCACTCTTACCTGGGTGTGAGCACCCACATACATAGCCATAACCACCCTAACCAGCCACTCCTCCAAGCCAAGCTTTCTCATTGCCCACTTCACCACCTCACTAGGGACTTTGTCAAAGGCCTTTTCCAAATCAGCAAAAACAAAATAAAGATCCCCTCTCCTACCAGTATATTTTTCCTGAAGTTGTCGAACAATGAATATGACATCAGTGGTCCCCCTACCTGGAATAAACCCAAACTGCATCTCATCAGTATTCATTCATTCTCTAATCATACCTTCTAAAACTCTCTCCATTACCTTCATTATCTGATCTAAAAACTTTATACCTCTATAATTTCCTCTTTCCAGGGCATCACCCTTCCCTTTATACACATTTACAATTACACTCTTCAGCCAATCATCTGGGACAACACACTCATAAGTAATCCTATTTATCAGGTCAGTGACTAACTTCACCCCTATATCGCCTGAGGCCTTCAACATTTCGGCAGTCAACCCAGACACACCTGCTGCCTTCCCTACCTTCATCCTGCCTATTGCCTCACTCACAGTAGCAGCATCAATCAAAGGCCAAGGGCCAGACACTGGATCTGCTGGCTCCAAACCTTCTCTGTCCCAGTCAAACTCCTCATTCAACAACTGGTTATAATGCTTTCTCCATGCATCTTTAATATCCTCACAGTTCACCACTACCCTTCCTTCATCATTCTTCGCACACTGCTCACCTATAATATCCCGATTATCCCTCTTCACCTGACCTGCCACCCTAAATATCATATTTTTCCATTCCCCAAGATTTAGGTTATCAAGTAAAAGTCTCTGTGACTCAGACTTTGCCCTGTATACCTCTCTTCTAGCCCTATATTCCTCTTTGCTACCACCCTTCTTCCATTCCTGGAAAAGCCTTCTTTTCTCCTTAACTGCAGCTTCTACACCCTCATCCCACCACCAAGTTACTAAGTTACTTTATGTCTTGGTGGTCCTCTTGTCCAACCGCATGTTACATCAGTAACTCTGAAGAGATTGTTGTTGAGGGCTCTGTACTGTTCATTAACGCCTCTGTATACAGCTCTCTGTTCAGCCACCACTCTCCTCAACTCGCTATAGAAGGCATCCCTTACTACTTGGTTTTCCAGCTTCCATATTTTCCTCCTAGGTACATAAGTCCTCTTTTTCATCACTCGTTCTTTAAGCACCATATCACAAATCAGTAGTTTGTGCTGCTGCACACACTCCTCACTTCCTGTAACTTTAACATCCCTCATTAACCTCCTATCGGCCCTCCTAACCAGAAAATAATCTATCTGACTGATATTTCCCCCAGACTCATACGTAATTAACCTACTGTCTCCTTTCCTAAAATATGTGTTGCACACAATCATGTCCGTTGCCTCCCCAAACTCGAATATCCTTTCCCCTTCTGCATTCCTTAGACCATACGCACATCCCCCATGCACTCCTTCATAACCTTGTGCTGCTTCACCTACATGGCCATGTAAGTCCCCTCCCAAAACCACTATCTCATCTTCCTGCATACCACCCACTACATGTATTAAATCATCCCAAAATCTGTCTTTCTCTGCTTCATCCAGTCCTGCCTGTGGAGCATATCGTTTCGTTTTTAAAGGCTCCAACATGCTTGCATGTGTCGGCCTTGGTCACCTAATGGCGGCTCTCCACGCTGCATGATCCATTGCAGCCTCCCTGTTCAGTCCCTTAACCCTAAGGTCACACTTAATGACCTCGTCCCATGTCTTTCTCGGTCTACCCCTCATAACCCCACCCCCAATATTAACACTTCTCACCTTCCTCACCCAATTATCATCCCTCATCCTCTCCACATGTCCAAACCACCTCAATCTACCTCTCGTCATCACAACACCAATACACTCCAGTCCCATCCTACCTCTCAACTCTTCCATTGTAAACCCAGCCCCTCCAGGCCTTGGACGCAGAGACGCACTTCACATCCACCTAATCATTGTCATTTCTGTACGTCTGAGCCGACGAATATCTTCCTCCTTCACTGACATAATCGCAGCTATCCTTCTACCGAACAGAATTTTCACTACCAATATCCCATCGCTTACTCTCATAACATTCATAACATATTCCACCCATTCCTCCGCAACCATCACGCCAACACCTCCATATCCGTCT
Source organism: Coenobita brevimanus (assembly GCF_032717465.1). Lineage (NCBI taxonomy): Eukaryota > Metazoa > Arthropoda > Malacostraca > Decapoda > Coenobitidae > Coenobita > Coenobita brevimanus. Next base: position 49,249,238 of record NC_136959.1, read on the forward strand.
GCCCCCCCTTGCCAAAAAAAAAACTTATAGCAACAGACCTTCCCAACAATCTTCCTGGCTGATCCACCCCTGTACCGGACTTCCTGCAAACACGCCACATCCACCCACCTCCTACTGAATGCCTCGACAACTTCCCCTGCTCTTCCCCTCAAACTTCCCACATTCCATGAACCCACCCTCATCCCCCTGGGTGATTTACTGTCCTTAGGCTTGCTCTGAAACTTTTTCTTGTGTTTTGTCATGTTCGGTATTAATAAAGGGGGATAGACATACCACAGGCCCCACTCACTGCACAGTCCCAGCTCCAGGCAATGGATCTGGGGCCCCTAGCCCACCAGCTTACCAGTGGCTGTGGTAGTGGCCTTGGGGCACCCTGCCAGGACAGGTGCAGGGACACCCTCCAAACGCGCCTTGGCACTGCAACTTTCCTGCTTTATACACCCACTGATAGGGTGGCCTCCTGGGACGCTACTCCCAGGTTTGGGCCCCTCTCTATTGGGCGGATGCGGCAGCCTGGGAACCGCAGTGCCCTGTACCCTCTAGCACAGGCCTGAGCCCCATCTCGCCCTGGACCCACGATCTATGCCGGCGGGACCCCCGTCATTCCTCCCCTCAGAAGTCTGCCACTAGGTAGCAGGGGCAAAGTTTTCTGGCCGCATGGCCTTGCTGGCGCCAACCTCTGTAACGTAGTGGGATACGTTGTGTGAAATGCAAAGTGCATGTGGTGTAGTTCATAGGATAGTTAGAGGAAATGTTTGGGAGAGTATACTGGTCTACTCCCCATGTTAGTGTCACACTGGAAAAGTCAGCAAAGGGGGATGGTTAGATAGCTAGTGAAACAGGAGCTCCAGCTCTCCCTATCACCAGCATTCCCATTCCCCTCGGGAGTACCACCCTGTTTGGCCCATGCTACGGCCTCCTCCTATGTATAAAAATAATATATGGCACCAAAGAATTTTTTTTTTTTTTTTTTTCACATAAACAAACATTGGACTCATTTCAGATGGTATCTGCAAAATATTTCATTATAATAATTTCCGAAAAAATTAATATGGCAAATAACATAGAATAAATTAGAGGATCATTTGTTACTTTGGATGCAAAGTTGTTCAGATCCATGTATGTTGCTCTCACAAGACCTCGTCTGGAATATGCCAACCAGGTATGGAACCCCCACTTTAAAAAGGATATTGAAGTGATAGAAAACGTTCAGAGAAGAGCTACCAAACTTCTGTCACAAATGAAAGAACTGTTGTTTGAGGAAAGATTCTATCTATCTATTGCCAGACGCCTCAATTCTGTTTGGGGTGGCCACAAACAAATCGCCTCCACGTCGCCCTGTCCCCCACCATTTCGCTGCCCCGCTCCCAACTCACACACCCCTCTCTCATATACCTCTCCACCCCATCCCTCCATCTTATCCTCGGCCTCCCTCTCCTTCTTCCCCCCTCCACCTCACTCACATACACTCTCTTCGTCAGTCTTTCACCCTCCATCCTCTCCACATGGAAAGATTAAGGGCGTTAAATTTACCTACTCGGACATATAGAAGGTCACGAGGGGTCTTAATAGAAACTTACAAAATTCTAAATGAAAAGTATGACAAGGGCTGCTGCAAAGATATCTTTCAGATGAGAGAGGAGAGTACAATGCGGGACAACTCTAAGAAGATATTCAAACCGAGGACAAGACTGAATATAGAGATACTGTATAATATTCTTCCTTTAGCCTGTGGGTGACTCTACACTGAGTGACAAGCCAGATGGTTTCCTGTACACCAGGAAAGCATTTACTACGCTGGGGTGGTAACCATATAACCAGATTTTGGCGCCTGGTGGTTTTAGTGGGTAATTATTGCGCTCCAATCAGATTGAGCCGGTGAAGGGTTATATCCAAGGGGTGGTTGGGGTTGATTGCTCATGTAATACCACTCAGGGATGAGTGAGGCTGGTCACTCATCTTAAATGTCGGGACCAACTGCCTAGCCCCGGGCTCCTGCGCTCCTCATGGGACAGTGTAGGATTGGATGATGGATGGATAGATGAATATTCTTTTCAGTGTAGATTAATAGATAACTGGAATGGGTTGCTAGAATGGGTGATAGACTCGGGTTCTGTTGAAATTTTTGAAAGGAATTTAGATATACCGGTATATTGGAGAAATCAAGATCACTTCTATAACTAGGCCTACAAAGCACAAATTACGGTAGCCTACCAGTTTGTATACCAGACAAAGCTATCACATTAATAGTGTTGTGGTTCAAGATCTGGAGTCACAGGCTCATTGAGCCTCTTCCAGATTGACGTCTGTAAGTAGTCAAATGGACTGATTGTAATACTGTAATGCACATTTAGCAAGCATAGGGTACAATCTTCTCTGCATGTAAGTACTGTAATACCAGTAATCTACATATGTTATTACATTACTAGGCAGATCCTGCATTCTGTAAGCATGTTATAAATTTTAGTTTCTTCCTGATTTAGCCTAATCCATTCATATATGTATTGTTTGGTCCAATATGCTCATGAACTGTACATAAAAAAAGCAGACCTAGTTAGGCCTATTCCACAAAGTTCGATATGACTATAGCTGTATACCTTTATTTAATATGTGCTTTTGTAAAGTAAGCATACCAGTATATAAACTTAGAAGTTTAGTGGCATGCACAAAAATGAATACCATACTGTACTTTTTTCCGCAATAGCTTCACCCTTACATAGCCTATATTTTCATACAGAAAAGTGAAAAAATCTTGGCCTACTCTTGGTATAGATAGGAACTGTAGTTATAACCAGTATGACTTCCTAAACTTAAACTATGCAATTCCAAGACAGCTCTTTCCTGCAGTAAGCACACCCCTATCTGTTTTAATCCTTTCACTTCAGGTGTATTTTTTTGGCCGGACGTCCTATTCACGGGGGTTTTGTGATACATACAGATAATCCATCTCCATCCTTCCATCCATCATCCAATCCTATGCTGCCCTATGAGGAGCGTAGGAGCCTGGGGCTAGGCAAGTTGGTCCTGACATTTAAGATTAGAGTGACCAGCCTCACTCGTCCCCGAGTGACATTATGTGGGCAGTAAACCCCAACCACCCCTATATGGCACTGGCTTAATCCGATTGGAGCACCTTAATTACCCACTAAACCTCCAGGCACCACAATTTGGTTATATGGTTACCACACAGCATGGTAAATGGTTTCTTGGTGTACAGGAAACCAATTGGCTCGTCACTCAGTGTAGTCACCCATAGGCAGGAAGAAGAGGAAAGAAAGACAGAAGAGGGAGTGTAAAGTCACCCGTAGGCCAAAGGAAGAGGAAAGAATAAAAGATAGAAAGACAGAAGAGGAGGGAAGGAGGAGGGGAAAGGACAGACACCCAATGCAGCACAGCATCGAGTGAGTGGATGGTGAGCGCCCCCACCTACCACAAATAAAGATTGCTTTGATAAAATGTTTCACACCAAGAAATAGACCATAAATTCCTGTGTAAAATGATGTATAACATGATGTAAAAAATTAATAATTGCCTGTGTGGTGAGCTGTCAAAACCTGTGATGCTGGAGCTCCTCCACTGCCAGACGTATGCCATTCGGCATAATGACAAACTCATAGTTGTTCTTTGTTTTTTCTTTTATAGTAGCACTTTCATTTTCACTCTTAATTTCGTCTGTCAGCATAATCTGAGTCATCAAACATCGCTTCCACCAGATCAAAGTAAGCTTCCATGGCAGCAAAGCATCTCATACTGCGTGCCTTGACATACTTCCTGTACATGACAAAACTAATAGACAATAGAATAGTCCTTTCATGATGGCAACTCTTCAGTCTTGCCACCTCCTGATACTGAACCACAATTGGGCCCCCGGTACTGGTGTACAAATACCATATAAAAAGTCCAGAAAACGCGTACATATGGGCCACCCGATGGCTATGGACATTTCCTTGGCGGCATGTTGATGTGCCCCCTGATGTGAAAGGGTTAACAACTGCAGTCCTGTCCTGAATAACATCTGTTACACATTTGTTCTGAATTACACAGACTTAACTCCTTAAGTCCTAATCGCATCAATTGATGCGATTTGAGTTTTATGCCAAAATGCCTAATCGCATCAATTGAACGCGGTCTGTGAAAAACTTCGGAGCGCTTGCTCTGCCCCGATTATGACGTACATGGCTTCAGGCCAATGAGAACTCGCCCCTGATGTGGCGTGAGGGGGGGATCGGAGCAACCCGGGCGGTGGGGGGGCACACCCTCTCAGCTGCCTCCATGCGACCCTCTACTCCATTCCCTCACGCCCTCCTTGTCCCCCATCACTCTCCCACCCCTCCATGCAACTGCATCTTTCCTCCTACAACAACCTGCGTCCCCTGCCACCCCCTCTTGCCCCTCCTCCCTCCCTGCTAGCCTCATCCCCCCCTCCACCAAACCCCACCCCATCTCTCCCTCTTTGTCCCTCGCTACCCTTCCAACCCCCAACAGGCCCCCGAGTGTCAGGCCTGATGTACGTACCTGTTTCATATTACTTCTACTTCTTCCCAAATTTTTACACCTCACTCTGTTCATTTCTAACTTCGTACCTACCAGTTTCTGTACGTATGTAGATGGAGAATGCTGTATATTGTACTACATACGACGCATCTTATTAGTGTATTATTATTATTATTTTTTTTTTTCATTCCCCCTACCTGCCCAGATTAGCACCTCTGAGTAGTGTCCGTTTGTGTTAGTTTTCGAAAGACTATGAGGCCTTGTAGGGCTACTCCCCGCACCTGTTTCATTTCCCCACACATACAAACACACCTGTTTTCATGGCTGGTGTGATAAATTCCAATGAAATGGAGAGTTTCCATAAGAGAATTTGGTTGTTGTCGAAACTGTAATGATAAGTGTGATGAAGTGTAATGATAATGTGATAATTGTAATAGTGTGCTAAATGTGTAACGAGAAGTTGGGACAGTAAAAAGAGAAATCGGAAACAAATAATTTTTTTTTTTTTTCTTTTCTTATGCATGCATTTATAGCATTATTCAACTTTATTTTGATGTCCTCGATGGTTATAAACATTTATATGCGTCTGTGTTAGTTTTGGAATGACTACGAGGCCTTGTAGGGCTACTCCTCACACCTGTTTTATCTCCCCACACCTACATATACATCTGTTTTTATGGCTTATGACAAATCCCATTGAAATTGAGGTTTTCCACAAAAGAATTTGGTTGTTGCCAATATTTTTCTCCCCAAGTACCACCAAGGCCTTGTAGGCCTACTCCCCACACAAGTTATCACCCCACACCTACATACACACCTGTTTTCATGGTAGATGTTACAGAACACACTGAAGTGCTTTCTTTTCATGCGAAAAGCTGGTTATTTCCAACCCCCGGACATATAGGCCTACTCTCCACAGCCTACTTTATCTTCCCACAGTCTAGTAATCTCCTCACACCTACATACACCTGTTTTCATGGTTGGTGTGACAAAACACTTTGAAATGGCCTGTTTTAATAGGAAAAATAGGTGGTTATCAAAATTTTCAAGTTTTTGACTTTTCGAGGGGTAACTATCATAAACTTTTTTTAAAATTTGACACACGATTTTACAGTAACCATTAGGCCTATGGGGGTGCGAATTGCGTTGTCAAGTGTGTAAATTGTTCCTCTTTAGCTAGAACACAGTCAATGTGCCCTTGGTGAAAGTCGCCAAAACACCCCCGAATTGTGGTTGTGGGAGGTACCCTGCCTGACACAATTGCAGTCTTAACCCCTACATGCCGGGGGTTTTCTGATGTTGCACGCTTCCCCCTACGGGGGATATCCGTGACGGAAAAAAATTCCCTTGCTTTAAACCCTAATATCTGCCAAACTATAATAGCTAGAGAATCATCAACACTTCCTCTTTCAAATGGTAGTATCCCCACGTCTCTGGGTGGTCCCGTTGATGAGTAAGGATAAGTTAAAGGTCAAAGGGTAGTGGGAAGACACTTGCGGCTATACACGTCAACTGGCGATGCTCCATGCCCAAAATCGTGACCGCTATACACGCCAGCCGGCAGTTAGGGGTTAAGGGGTTAATTTGGGGTGACTGGGAAAGAAACGTCATTTGGTCCCTCCCAAACAAAGTGATCCTTCTGGTCTTCCTCCTCCTTCAGGAAATGCACTTCAAGGCCCTCTTCCACTGAACTTTCAACCATCCCAAGACAAGTCTTATATGTTGTGCTCTTGCAGCCTCTAGATGTATTGTTAATTACAGCTGTCTTGACTACCACCCGGGATCCTTCCTCAGGTTGATGCTGTAGATCTATGTACTGCATTGCATTTTCACCCATGAAACTCTACACCAATCGAGTCATCACTGTCATCTACCTGTACCAGCATGCTGGGGTCATCAGTATTAGAAGATTCAACAGATGACTTCTTATACACCTCATCTAGCTATAGTGCAACCAGACATGGGGTCTAATGCTGGGTTTCTATTACTGTTGCTGGTGGTTGTTCTCTGTTGTATTACTATTACTTTAATGGTTATCTATTGTATTACTATTACTAATACTTTGTCATCTATTACTATAACTTTTAATATATTACTTTCAGTAACAGTAGTTATTTAAATTGAAAATGGTTATCATTTTCATTATTGTTGGGCGGCTGTCCCACGTAATGCACAAGTGTGTGTCGATCATTTGATGGCTAGTAGGCCACTCTCCATTCAGCAGGTTGACATTGCATATATAATTTATTCTGTTGACACATGAAGACTAAATAATTGTCTGTAATAGGAAAGTAATATACTATTATCTATAACTTTGCCTTCTGTTACTATTACAGCCATAATTTTTAATCTATTACTGTTACTATTACTCAGAAAAGCTTGTAATAGTCTATTATTAGTACTACAGTACCCTCGCGTCCAAAACGTGCTTGTCCAGCACGATTCACGTCCAGCACGGAGAGCAAAAAATTAGTACGATTTAATACGATTTAATTACTGTAAAACGGGTACATAAGCATAACACGGTCGGAGCTCCGAGAAGTGGGCGAAATCTGCAGAGTTTGCCCCTAGCACGATCACCTCTGGTCCAACACGGTCATACTGGACGTTCCCGTGACGCTGACAGCCAATCAAAACTTCCGATCAAGTAGCCTCCCCTTCCCACTATCGTGACGTGATTGTGATGTCGCCCAATGAAAAACGCTTCTGCTCTCACGTGATGTTTTGTTTAAATTTCTCCCGCCACAGCGCCACTCTGTCGCATAATTAGCATTGGATGGTGCTTTTTTCTCGCTACAAATTCTGCCCTTGCTACTGAATTTTACTCAGCTCATGATGTCTAGGAAGCCTTCTGAGAACCCCAAGAAGTGGCGGCACCTCCCTCAGGCCACCAAGCTAGAATTCATAGGGAGGCAGAAGAAAGGGGAGAGGAATTCCGAAGGATTTATGAGGGAGGTTGAGGAGGAGCAACAGCCATTACCCGCTAGTGACGCCAGCAGCCATCCTCCGGGGACCCAGCAGGACTACCTACAGCCTCGGATACCACCTTCCATTCCCAGCAAGTCCACCAACACTATCCTAAAAGGTTAGTTATCATTCATAGTACAGTACCATTTATTATAATTACAGTAGTACCAATATATGCATAGGTATGTGGTAGGTATATAGGGTGACTTTTCCTAGGGTTGCTGACATAATTCATTTTTCCCCATAAGCTCTGTTGTTTGTCCAACACGTTTTTGGTCCAACATGGGACCCATGCATGACAATATTACTGTGTTGGACGCGAGGGTACTGTATTACATATTACTATTATCCCATGTCTGAGTGCAACCTGTTGCAGAAGTCTGAGTCAGGGGCACTGATTCAAAAGTCTGAACATTAATTACTGGTAATGCAGATGACCATGTTGCTTTGGCTTTCACTGTGGATATTTTCTTCGATTTTTTCCCCTTTTTCTTTGCCTCTAAATCTTTTCTTGCCTTACACTCCTCTTCCAACAACTGTACGGCTGCAGATGAAGATAATGCATAGGTATGTTTTACCTCTTAGGGTAGTAGTAGTAGTAGTAGTAGTAGTTGTTGTTCCCTAGGCAGTCTGGCCGAACAGCCCTGAGTCCCTTTGGAAGGCCATGGCCAAGACCGGGCTTTCCCACAGAGCTCTCAAAGAGTGCATTCTATGTTGCTGGCACAGGTGATTGTGTGCAATGCAGCCCTCCACAATGTGCTTAATAGTATGGGGCGCCGTGTTACATCCTGGACAGGCACCAGCGATGGAGTCATCCAGCCTCTTCTGGTAGCTCATGAGTTCCGGACGGCGCCCACACCTCAGCCTGGCCAGGTGGACCCTGTCCCCACGAGGGAGACAGGATTCAGAAGGGTGGATATCAGGAGGCCGTGCATGCAGCTGTGTGTTGTCTTTAAGTGACTGAATGGAGCGGCGAGTGATTTGAGTGTGCATATGCTTCTGGAGACTGGTCTGAGGTGGGCGAGGGGGGAGAGATGACAGCATCTGTGTATGACATTGCGTGCCGGGCACTGTTTCGATGTTCCCTGGTGTGGATGGATGTGCCACCACGTAATGCAGTGGATGCTGTGGGCCTGCGGAGGCTGCAGCAAGAATCTGGTCGCCTCCCATGCCCAGGTGATTCCTGACTCTGAGGTCTCCGGCTTCCCAATGTAGGCGGTCTGCGGGTGCAGCAGCTGTGCAGCCTGTGACCATTTCTAGGGCTCTGCTCTGCACGGTCTGTAGAGTGCTGTAGTGTGCCCTGGTGAGGTCAGGACCCCAGACAGGGTCTTTTTGCACTTAGGACCATATGTATTTTGTGGTGAAAGGAACCATTTGAAGTTTTTGAATGCAGGGCTGATAATGGGTGCCTTAGTCCTGTTCTTCATGTCTGGTGATTGGAAAGTCTGTCATGAAGTGAATTCAGTGTTGTGCTCAGCCTTTTTTTTTTTTCTCAGTAGAATACACTGCAGCTTGTCAGTCAGTTCCAGATCACACACTGGCACCTTGAAGAGTTGTTTAGGTTTGATGGCACTGGTCAATGGTCAGACCAGTGGCCACTCGCTGGACAAATTACTGGGAACATTCAGTTTTGACCCTAGGATGTACACATATCGGGAACTCAGTCTACATCCCTGTATCCTTGTAACCACCACTTTGGTCAACTGATCCACCGCTGTGGTCAGCTAATCTACCACTGTGGCTGACTGATCTACCACCATTGCCAACTGATCCACGGCTGTGGTTGACGGCAACCATTATGGCTGACTGATCCACCACTGTCATCAGCTGATTAACCACTGTGGTCAACTGATCCACCACTGTGGTTGACTGATCCACAACTGTGGTCGACTGATCCACCACTGTGGCCGACTGATCCACCACTGTGGTCGACTGATCCACCACTGTGGTCAGTCACTGATCGGATACTAATCTATCTATCTATCTATTGCCAGACGCCTCAATCCCGTTTGGGGTGGCCACAAACAAATCGCCTCCAAGTCGCCCTGTCCCCCGCCATTTCACTGCCCTGCTCCCAACTCACACCCCCCTCTCTCATATACCTCTCCGCCCCATCCCTCCATCTCATCCTCGGCCTCCCCCTCCCTCTTCCCCCCTCCACCTCACTCACATACACTCTCTTCGTCAGTCTTTCACCCTCCATCCTCTCCACATGGCCAAACCACCTCAGTGTGTTCCTCATAACGCTTCCTATCACATCCACATCTACACCACAACGCTCCTTTATATCCTCATTCGTCAGCCTGTCTCTCCACGTGACTCCACAGGCTCCTCTTAAATAACTCATTTCCACTGCTCTCACTCTTGACTTGTGTCCTTCCAACAATGTCCAAGCTTCACTTCCGTACGTTAGAGTTGGTATCACAATACTGTCATGTAGTAACTTTTTCACCTCCATGCTCACTTCCCTGTTTCTTATCACTGCTTTCAAGGAACCAGCAACCTTTCTTCCCTGCTGTACCCTTTCAAGCACTTCACCCTCCAAACCTCCATCCTTACTCATCACACTACCCAAATACTTAAACGTACTCACATTTTCCAATTCCTCACCATCCAACCTCGCTGTACATTCACTAACTTCACCTCTCTCAAAGACCATCACTTTACTCTTCCCTACATTCACCTTTAGGTTCCGTTTCTTACACCCTCTCTCAAACTCATCCACCAAGCCTTGCAGCTCTCCTTCGTCTTCACTCAACAGCACAGTATCATCTGCAAACAACAGTACAGGGAGTTTCCAAACACTATCCTCTCTCACCAGGGCCACTCCAACATCCACTACTCTACCTTGTACCTCTTTTATTACCCCATCCATGTACAGATTGAGCAACCATGGAGACATGACACATCCCTGTTTCAAACCAGCTTTCAAAGAGAAAAATTCACTTAGTTCACCATCCACACGCACTGCAGCCTTCGCACCATCGTACATACTCTTCACAGCATTCAACAACTTCCCATCTACTCCATATATTCTTAACACTTTCCACAATCCTTGTCTATCCACCCTGTCACATGCTTTCTCCAAATCCATGAAAGCCGCATACAACTTCTTTCCCTTCTCTAGAAACTTTTCCACTAAAGATCTAAGAATGAATATCTGATCTACACAACCTCTTCCCTTCCTAAAGCCTCCCTGTTCTTCTCCAACTAATTTCTCTGTTCTTTCTCTAACTCTGTCTATAAGTATCCTACCATACACTTTTCCTATTATACTAGGAAGACAAATGCCCCTATGATTACCACACACTTCTTTCTCCCCTTTTCCTTTGTACAAGGGAATAATTACACCTGACTTCCAATCCTCCGGGACTCTACCTTCCTCCCAGGCCAATCTGCACATCTTCCACATCCATTCTACTACTATCTCTCCCCCATGCTTCAGCATTTCACCACACACTCCATCAATTCCTGGGGCTTTCCCCGATTTAACTTTCTTCATTGCTTCCACAACTTCTATCCTACTGATTTCTTCCTGTCTTCTCACCTCCCTCCTTCTCCCAGCCATTCCCCAGCCACTTATACTCGCATTACTTCCATCCTCTACGTTCAACAATTCCTTAAAGTGTTCTCTCCATCTGCTCACTTTTTCTCCCTTCTCCACTAGTAATCTACCATTTTTATCTTTCACTCCCCTGCTAACTTCACTTCCACCCTGTCTTACTCTTTTCACTTCTCTCCAGAACATTTTCTTACAGTCCCTCCACTTTACACTCAAATTCCTTCCAAATTCCTCATCCACTCTCTTCTTACTCTCTCTTACTAATCTTTTCACCTCTCTCTTCCTTTCCACATATAACTCTCTCTTCCGCCTCTCAACTTCTTCCACGCCCTTATTTCTCATCCATTCATTGTATGCTTTCTTCTTTTGTGCCACAGCCTGTTTCACCTCTTCAGTCCACCACACTGTTCCTTGCACCCCCCTCCGTCTTCTCTTCCTTCCACACACCACATCACATGCTGCACATATTTCTTCTGTAAATATCTTACACACACCTTCCACGTCTCCCATCTGCTCCAATTCATATTTGCCCAATCGTTCCTCCACTTCTCTCTCATAAGAGAGAAGTGGGATACTAATGCAACCTTTTAATTTGGAAAACTATGGGCACTAGTGCAGCTTTAAGTCCATTAGAATATGTATCAGTGTAAAACAGGGTACTGTATGTGTAAGATTATGAAGCCTTTTAAAGAAAAAAAATTTTGTGATTGGATAATAATGATTAGCCAGTTTTGGAGTTAGTATCTAATCGCCTCTACTGTGAGGTTACGAATGGAATAAGTGGGCTGTTTGTTGGTTTTATATGTTAATCCTACATTTCTCTTCAGTTATAAGTCTTTACTGAGCTGTAAAACTAGTGGAAATATGACTTTAAAAAATGTTTAATGAAAACTTTTTGTTCGGCCCTTAGTTGTCACCTGTTGGTCAGTCCTGGTCCGAGGCGTCTTGCTCGTATTTTTAGTTAGCCTACTGTAGTTGTTTTCTGGGGAGGGGCACTAACCCTCCACCTACCAACTTGTTGTCATGTAAGGAACATGTGTTGGTTGGTTATAAGGTTACCACCCAATGTTGTCAGTGATTTCCTGGTTTACAGGAAATCATTTGGCTTGCCACTCATTGTAGAGCTGCCCCAAAACAGGGTACTGCTACACTAAGAAGGTGGATGATGGGCACCCCCACCTACCACAGAAAAAAGGTTGCTGGTCCTTTGAAAGCAGTGATAAGAAACAGGGATTTGAGCATCGAAGTAAAAAAGTCATTGCGTGACAGTCTTCTGATACCAACTCAAATGTATGGAAGTGAAGCTTGGACCTTGTTGGAGGGACACAAGTCAAGAGTGAGAGCATGTGGAGTCACATGGAGAGACAGACTGACAAATGAGAAAGTGAAAGAGCGTTGTGGTGTGGATGTGATACAAAGCATTAAGAGAAATACAGTACATTGAGGTGGTTTAGTCATATGGAGGGAAAGAGGCTGACGAGGAGAGTGTATGTGAGTGAGGCGGTAGGGGAGGGAGGCTAAGGATGAAATGGAGCGATGAAGTTGAGAGGTATAATGAGAGAGGGGGATGTGAGCTGGGAGCTTGGCAGTGAAATGGCAGGGGATAGGGTGACATGGAGGTGATTTGTTTGTGGCCACCCCTTATGGGATTAAGGTGTCTGTCAGTAGACAGATAGATAGAAAACATTTTCTTAATGGTTGCTGTATGAAATGTGCATCAAGTGATGTCTTTTTTACTTTGAAATTTTGTGGAGGCGAATGGGTTTCTACTAGAATTTCAACTGTTAACACATTAATCATTATACAATAGCCTCTTATTTTCATAGGGAAGGTCAATGCTCTGTCTTAACTTATTTTGCTTGTAGCAGTTTTTTTCATGAAATGTAGAAACAATCAGATAATAATGCACTGAGCGGACACTAATGACCCAGCCCTACTGGTATGTGTTTGTTTGATTCTGGCTTTTTGGGTGGGGGGGGGGATGATGTCTGAAGAAACACATTTGGCATTGGTTCCACAAGGAAACAAGCAAACAAAAAAGCCTTAAAGTCAGTCAGTTTTGGAAATGGGGTAGTGTTCTAGTCTTTAAACACTTTTTTTTTTAGCACCAGTATTTCTTGGTACCGGTATATGTTTTATTTTTAAGTTATGTACCGTAAAGGGTGATTTCAGGCAATTTTGAGTTTTTTCTTAAGATTCTGCTTGTAATAGATGTTAAATATACATTAGATATAAGGCTCAGTGACCAGTTATGACATGACTAGAGAAATAGGCAGTTTCTCGTGAATGCATGTCTGAATCTTGTACCTGGGTTGATTGTAGAGGCCAACAGGTGATTCCCAACAGGCATTAATTTTACATGTAAACAGGCACTTACCACATGGAGAATATCCTGGGTATGTGTAGGGTGAGTTTGGAGCACTGAGCTCTGTAGTATGGAGAGGGTTTCTCATGGATAGCACCAAGTAATTTATGTAGCCGCCGCCAGGGTGGCGCTGGTGTAGTGGCAGCCATGTTACATCACGCCTGATGCCCGCGTTTTTGTACTGAGCTGCTCTGTGGGTTTTTGAAAGCAGCTGATAATTCCGGAAAATGTAGTACCATGATCCACTGTGCATCTTACAGATACAAAAATGGGCACAGGAATTCATCGAAGAGAGATGGCGTTACATTTCAGAAGTAAGAAATATATCTTGTTGCTATTTCTTTAACATTACTGCCCCCTGGGGTGGGGTGGGAAGATTCTTCCCCAGTATCCCTGCATGAATGAGGCCACTAAAAGGGGCCCATTTATCTCCAGTCTTTGTCTCCATGTCCTCTTGTCTTCTGTTCACACTCTTTTGATATTGCCATGTTTTTTCTGGCCTTTAGCAATCCAATGAGCTCTATAGTATTTGAATTTGAATTTGAGTGCCTGTTTGTTTGTTTGTTTGTTTTTAACAACGGAGGAAGGAAAAACAAATGAATAAAAAACAAAAATAATCCATACACCAGATTACTGGTGTCCTCTGTTCATAAAATATCTGTAACAGTTAGACTTGAACAGCTGTAGGTTGAAATTTGGAGGGAAACAACTCTGGGGAAGTGAGTTCCAGAGAGATGCAGTTCGGGGAATGAAAGAATTCTGATAGGCAGAAGTTCTGCAATATGGCTGTGTGACATTGCAGTCATGAGCTCTACCAGATGCCCGTGAAGCATGAGGGAAGGCATGGAGAGGTGGCACCATGGACGCAACTTCATCTGAGCATTTGCCAAAAAAATTATCTGTAAAATAATGCAAGGGAGGCAACATTCCTTCTTACTTGCAGGGGAGGTAGATTATTTGTAACGGCAGGGTTGTTAACCCTTTAACCGCAGGCTTGTTTTGCTTTTTCTTGCAGCTCCCACTTGCCTATTCGTGCTCTGATAGACTCTCTAAAAATGTTTGCCAAAAATCAGTTATTAGTCCTAGAATATTAAAATCATATATGCTTATGGCACATACCTTCAGCTTTCTCCAAGGGTGTTTGTTGATCCTTCGTCGAGTACCGTAGGACTTGCGGAGACCTCTGAAGTTGGGTAACAAAGTTTCCACTTTACACTTCCCGACAACCCGTAATATGATTACCACATTCTGATATTATCACTAGAAACACTATTCTATGATTCTCAAATGGTTTGGAATCCATACTCCAAAAAAAAAAACACTGTGTAAGCAATGAAAATTACGAGGGTGTATGACCTTCCCACTTGCGTTAGTTCGCCGCTGGTGTTCTGTTATTATTCATAAAAACACTCACAGTTTATATTTCCATTACTATATAACACTTATATATATCTACAGTCTTTATCCATAAGTTTCCTTCAGTAATAATAGTTTATTGTCACTGTAGGCATTCAATTTCTTTCAGTAAAATACATAGCATTCACTTTCTCGTCCTGTATGCTAGCATTGAGAGTGAATGTCACTTTCACCTTCACTCTCATAACTCATAGTATTCATACATGCTAGAGTGAAACTTTCACTTTCACTACTCCTAGGGTATATACTCGTATTCATATAATACTACTCATTTACATTTCTATTTATGTTCTCTATTTTATTTACGTTATTTACATTTCCGTTTTATTTACACTGTTATGCACTGTCCCTTGAAGTAACTTATAAAACTATTTTCCAATGTTCACGTATATTTACATTCATTGCTTTCACTTGCTGTTTACACATTATTTACACATTATTTACAATTCCACTTGCACTATTTTACTCAATAGAAAGATCGTAGTCACTCTTTTTCAATTGTCAGCCCTTTGCCTCTTTCCACACGAGGTTTAGTAGGGGGTAAAGGTCACAGGGCCCTTTGCATGGGGCTAAAAAGCGGTGGAAGTTAGCAGGAGCGAATTAGACATACCTTCACCTTGAAAGACGATAGTGAACTGATAGTGGTGGCCTCCTGCCGCCTGGCTAAGGTGAGTGCAATACTACCAACTTTAGCCTTGTGAGACCTGCTAATATATAGCAATGAAATGATTGGCAGGAAACCAAGACAATACATAATAAATTAGGTAGTTCCAGGTGAATGTAAATATCACTTAGGCTTCTCCCTTCCCTCCTTATATGTATATTTATTACGAAAATGATTATACGGCATATTTCAAGGGGAAATAAACAGCGAAAATTAGCGAACGAATGCACGTGAGGTGTTGTCAGGTGATAATTAGCCAATTCCAGGCGTATGGCACTATCACTTACTGTATTTCTTTTTTGTATATATTATTTGGTATAAGAATAGGGCATAGGGCTTATTTCAATAGATGAAATCAGTGGAAAATCCCAGGGAAGATTTACTTAGCGTAGAATACAGTGTGGTGGCCTGCAATAATTAGGTAGTTCCAGGTGAATGTAAATATCACTTAGGCTTCTCCCTTCCTTTCTTACATATATTTTTATTCCGAAAATAGATTATACGGCATATTTCAAGGGGAAATAAACAGCAAAATTTAGCGAACGAGTGCACGTGAGGTGTTGTCAGGTGATAATTAGCCAATTGTAGGTGTGTATGGAGTACGTTTAAGTACGTGGGTAGTGTGATGAGTAAGGATGGAGGTTTGGAGGGTGAAGTACTTGAAAGGTTACAGCAGTGAAGAAAGGTTGGTGGTTCTTTGAAAGCAGTGATAAGAAACAGGGAAGTGAGCATGGAAGTGAAAAAGTTACGACATGACAGTATTGTGATACCAACTCTAACGTACGGAAGTGAAGCTTGGACGTTGTTGGAAGGACACAAGTCAAGAGTGAGAGCAGTGGAAATGAGTTATTTAAGAGGAGCCTGTGGAGTCACATGGAGAGACAGGCTGACGAATGAGGATATAAAGGAGCGTTGTGGTGTTGATGTGGATGTGATAGGAAGCGTTATGAGGAACACACTGAGGTGGTTTGGCCATGTGGAGAGGATGGAGGGTGAAAGACTGACGAAGAGAGTGTATGTGAGTGAGGTGGAGGGGGGAAGAGGGAGGGGGAGGCCGAGGATGAGATGGAGGGATGGGGTGGAGAGGTATATGAGAGAGGGGGGTGTGAGTTGGGAGCAAGGCAGTGAAATGGCGGGGGACAGGGCGACTTGGAGGCGATTTGTTTGTGGCCACCCCAAACGGGATTGAGGTGTCTGGCAATAGATAGATATATAGATAGGTGTATGGCACTCTCACTTACCTTATTTCTTGTATATATTATTTGGTATAAGAATAGGGCATAGGGCTTATTTCAATGGATGAAATCAGTGAAAAATTCCAGGGAAGATTTACTTAGCATAGCACGGCCGGTCAGGCGAGAGGATAGGGTAATGGAGGGGAGGTAGGGATGGGAGTCAAGAACGGGGAGAAATGGCTAAATTGTCAACAATGGATGGGAGTACAGATGAGATTAGGAGTGCTGACTAGTGTTGGACATTGGCAGTACTGATAGATGATACAAGCCACCACTTGAAAGCCCGGGTGAATTCAAAATATCACAGAATCACAAAAGTGACGCCTCGCGGTATGATCCCTTGCTCCCAAACGTCACGAAAGTGACGCCCCACGGTTAAGGGGTTAATAATTCTAACAGCTTTGTTCTGAATTTTGTCTAGTTGTTTTAATGCAACCTCTCCACATCCGTTCCACAAGGGTGAGCAATATTCAAGCTGAGAGCGCACATGACTCTTATAAATAATAGCTAACGTCTCATCAGCGAAGAAGTTATGGACTCTGTACAATAATCCAAGTTTCTTTGAGGCAGTTTTAGCAAGTGATCTAACATGAGAGGTCCAGCTGAGGGCATTAGTAAGTGAGACGCCAGGAATTTCAATACTTTTGGGGATGGAAATATTAGTAGCATTGAAGGTAATGTACAAATCTGGCAATATCTGTCTATTAGTAAATTGTATATATTTAGTTTTACTAGCATTAAAAGAGACAAGGTTGTTTTGTCCCTGTTCATTGATCGTAGATAGGACTTGATTTATGGAGATGGCTGTACTGAATTGAGAGGTAGAGATATTAGACTTTGTAAGTGGGTGTTTGAGTGTGAATGAACTATGTGTGTTGAGTCATTGCGTATGAGTGGATGGGATTGTGGGTGACAGATAAGAGATCATTAATATGAACCAGGAATAGGGTTGGCGCCAGAACTGACCCCTGCGGCACGCTGGCTTTAATTGAATGGAAATTGGAATATACATCATCTACTTTTATTTTTGTGTCACTAAGATACAAGGAAATCAAAGGAACAAAAGACGTTAGTCCATAGCAAGGAAGTTTGGACAGCAGGGAACGGTGCCATACTCTGTCGAAAGCTTTAGAAATATCAAGAGCTACTGCATGAGTTTCTCCATGTAGATCAATTGATTGATGGATGGTATGAGTTAGGAGATTGAGTATGTCAATGGTGGATCTTTCGTGGCAAAAACCATATTGTCTGTTACTAATTAAGTTGTTGGATTCAACATGTTTAAAGTTTCAAATACCTTACCAAGAGAAGATGTGACAGCTGTTGGTCTGTAATCAGAGGGGTCAGAGGAACTTCCTTTCTTCGGAATTGAGTGGATATTGGCTTCTTTCCATGAATTTGGGAATAAAGAAGTACGTATGCATAGTCTGAATAATTTAACTAGAACAGAGGCAAGTTCAGGGGAACACTTTTTCAAAACAATTGGCGGAATGCCATCTGGGCCTGGAGCTTTGTTGGTAGGTAAATTGTCTAGGATGGATTTTATGTTTCTTGTCTGTATTTTAAGTGAAGCAGTTTCATTAGAGTCAAGTTCTAGTACTGGGACATTCTGGCTGTTATAGTCTATGGTAGAGTTTCTGGCAAATGTACTTGCAAAAATATCTGCTTTCCCACACGGGTCACTTGTAATGTTGCCATCTGAAGATTTTAGTTGGGGAATGGAAGATGACTTGTTAAAGTTATTATTGAAAGAATTAAGAGTTGACCAGAATATTCTGTTGTCATTAGGGTTGTTAAGTAATTTTGCTGCTTGCTTTTGAAGAAAGTTTGATTTAGCTAGCTTTAATACAGCTTTTGCATGATTTCTAGCAATTTTAAATTGAGAGAGTGGTTCAGATGTTTTTGATTTTAAGTAAGAGTTATATGCTAATGACTTTTGGGCTGTTGCTCTGGCAAAGTTGCCATCAGACCATTTTGTAGAGTTCGATCTTTTAGTGAACTGTTGACTTGGTATGAATAAATCCATACCAACTAGTATCAAGTCACAAATGTGGGACTGGGTAGAACTGGGATCACTAGAGAAGAAAGACTGCCATGGAATGTCAGCTAGATAATTTCTAAATCCATCCCAGTTTGCCCTATCAAAGTGCCGTCAGGTCACCCTGACAGGTTTAGAACGGGGTGGTTTGGGGGGGCTAACTAATGAGGCTTTGATGAGATTGTGGTCAGTGGATCCAAGTGGTGACAGTACCTCTATCCTGTATTGATCTGGATTATTTGTCAAGAATAAATCCAAGAGATGGGCATTATGGTCAGGATTATCTGGTATTCTGGTTGGTTGCTTTACCAGCTGGGTGAGATTAAACGACTCTGCAAACAGCTCGCACTCTAGACCAGCGTCATCAGTCCTGGCAGAATGCAATAACCATTCAACGTTATGTTTGTTAAAATCACCCAAAATGGTAATTTCAGTGCTAAGGGCAAGGTTAAGGTTACTTAACTGTGTGGACATAGAATCAAATACACTGGGTTCCGAAGAAGCATTGGGGGAGCGATAGACTACACAAATATATTTGGTAATATTTTGACAATCGAGTAATCAAAACTGGATGAAGTGAAGTTTAAAACAGTGTCAAATGCATATTGGGATTTGATATAACAACAGGTGCCGCCCTTGTTATGGAAGTTTGTAAGGAGATGGTAACCAGGAAAACAAAATGGGGATATATCAGTTTCAATATGGTGGCCAAAATCACACGCTTGTGGCGGAGATAACCTCTCCATATTATAGAGCTCAGTGGTTTGGACACTTCTTTGCTTTAAAAACAGTGCTACAACGTCTCTGGTTATATTAACATTTTAAAAAATAAATTGTGGTAGATGGGGGCACTAACCATCCACTCACTTGATGTAGTGCTGCTCCCGGGTTTCCTCTTTCCTCTTTCTTTCCTTCCTTCCTCTTCTGTCATTCTTTCCTTCATTGTTTCCTCTTCCTTCTGTGTATGGGTGACTCTAAACTGAGTGACAAGCCTAATGGTTTCCTGTGCTCCAGGAAACCATTTACCGGGTACCGTACTATACTGGGTGGTAACCATATAACCAAATTATGGTGCTTGGTGTTTTAGTGGGTCATTAAGGCACTCCAATTGGTTTGAGCTGGTGAGGATTTATAACCAATGGGTGGTTAGGGTTTGTTGCTCATGTAATGCCACTCAGGGATGAGTGAGGCCAGTCACTGTCATCTTAAATGTCAGGACCAACTTGCCTAGCCCCAGGCTCCTACGTGTCTCACGGGGCAACACAGAATTAGATGATGTACTGGTATGTATGTGTGTAAAAAGTAAATTGGACATTGTACTAAAAAAAAAAAAAAAAAAAAAAAAAGACATTTTTCAGGTACTGTACCGTACCCTACTGTATACTGTATTTCATTTGCCAGAGGCTCTACTGAACTTATTGAAAATATATGATAACGTTTGTTGATGATAGTCATATATAGTCAGCGGCACAGCTCAGTGGTACCGCTCGTGCTTCACAACTGCAAGGTTGGTAGTTCAAGCCCACACCAGGGTAATGTATTTCTAGAGAGATGTAGCAGTCTCTCCAAGGATCTCTCCTTGTCTTGCAGGGCTACAGTATATGGTTCATTGGCCCGGCTATATGGTCCACTGGTCCTAGCACAGGATTCACCCTTTATAATGTAGAATGTAGAATATTATGGTAACATTTAATTGAAGAGTTAAGAATTTTTTGTACTGTATAGTAAATAAGGCTGGTGGGTAAAGAAAATATGGCACTGAAGCTAGTGTAATGCATAGGTTTTTAGATTTACTACCATCAACCACTCACCTGATGTAGTGCTACCTACTTCGTCCTTCACCTTTTTCATTCTTTTTCTCAACCATCCATTTATCCCGTTTCTCCCATCTTTCCTGTCACCTTTTAATACCCTTCTTTCCTTTTCAGGTGGCTTTATATATAGTGACAAGTTACTGTAAATGATTTCCTGTAAGCCAGGATACCATTTACAGCATGGGGTGATAACTATATAACCAACTCATAAGTGTTGCCTTCATATCAACAGGTGGGTTGGTGGAGAGTTAGTTCCCCTCCCCGTAAAACAGCTAACTTGGAGACAAATGACTATTCCTTACAGGATTCTAGCATCTGGCTGTAGATAGATAGATAAATGTACCAGTTTTGAAAATCCTGTACTACGCTGGTAATTTTAAATTACCATGTATTCAAAAATATTTGAAGTCTCCCAAGTAGACCATAACAAATATCTAGGGTCTGAAGTGTACCTCATCTTGTTTTCAAAGCTACTTCCTCTCCCTCAAATCAACACTTCCTCTCTCAAAGCACCACCTCATACGTCACCCTAGCCTATCCCTGTCATTATCTAAGTTCATCCAAAATATTTAAGTATGTAGCAAGTGGAATAACTGTGCAGCAGATTAATTGTCAGATGCAGGAATGCAGATTCACCTTTGAGGCATGTGAAAACCCACACTGCATGTCACATGTCTCCTCCTATTTGCCAGGATATTTTAGAGGTGCAGTGACTGTAAGCCACTCCTACTAGTGGCAGCAGTGAATGCTATGTCCTTGACTCAATTCAGGACTCCTGTCAA
The DNA here is from genome assembly GCF_032717465.1 of Coenobita brevimanus. Taxonomy (NCBI): domain Eukaryota; kingdom Metazoa; phylum Arthropoda; class Malacostraca; order Decapoda; family Coenobitidae; genus Coenobita; species Coenobita brevimanus. Next base: position 49,270,575 of record NC_136959.1, read on the forward strand.
CTATCCTTCCTGCTCAGATGTAGTGATGGCCTGAGATCTTACATTCAGTGAACTTATATGAGATACAGTACATTAAGTAAGCCACTCTGTTCTGAATCATCAATTTTTACAGCCTTTCTCTTAATTTCTTTTCCCTCAGGCTGTTTGCTTCACTTTCCTCGCTGTATAGCAACAAGACTAAAATACTCAAACCTGGCTCACCCTGGAGATATGAGTCAGTCTAATACCTTGGCTTGATTCCACCATGTGGAACATGGTATTCCAATAGACTTTCCCCTCCTGCCCCCCCCAAGACCTAGTCATTCTCAGTGGTCCTTTGGATGAGGGATGGGGGTACCTGCCACTGAAAGGTTATGAAGAAGGCTACTGAACGTAAAAGAATGATTCATATAAAAGCCAGGAAGTTACTAGGGACAAAAAATTTTCATTCGTAACCACGGGTCAGAGTTAGGGTCTTTTTCATTCGTAACCACGGGTCAGAGTTAGGGTCTTTTTCATTCGTAACCACGGGTCAGAGTTAGGGTCTTTTTCATTCGTAACCACGGGTCAGAGTTAGGGTCTTGCTCACTAGTGTTATGCATGGATTCCATGTTAGACATCTTTAATAAAAGAGGGCAATGGTCCTCCAAATCCTGCTTCTCCTCACCGTAACGGAGACCCTGTACCTTTTAGCCCTGAGTCACCTGGTACAACTATGAGCTGTACTTACCAGGGCAGGACAACACTTGAACTGATGTCCTGTTGAGGAACATCATAGATTAACCTTGCACTGATACAGCCCGCTACCCAGAAACATCTCTCCACCTGCAGTAGATGTAGTCACTTCAGCTTCAGGCATCAAGACTGCCTGGACCTCACTGTACCTCATCTTTTCCAGCAATCAAATTACTCCACTCTCTTGAAAGTCATCAGCAAACATAGACTGCTCTGTGTATAGGTACTTCAGATGGTTCTTTCAGGCCTATTGAACCCTGGGGCTCTGACCTACAGCATTGGTGTCGAGAACCATCATTCCCCCTCGTCCATCATTTCACAGCGTCAAATGTTAGGGATTCCTGACACCTCCATAAATTTACATGTGTGAAGTTTCTGCATGAAATCTGCTCAGATAACTCTTGGGTTGTGTACCACAATAATCACGGCGCACGACTCTTGAGGTTGTCATTATCGTACCGTGGCAACCTGCTATTCAAAAGTGCGTCCAATTTCGTATCGTATTACACACAAATCATATTATTATGCACGAATATATTAAACAAATATTATTATCTATCTATCTATCTATAGCCTGATGCCCTAATCCCACAAAGGTTGGCGGCAGACAAAACGCCTCCAAGTCGCTCTGTCACCCACCATTTGACTACCCTCCCCCCAACTCACCCCCCCTCCTTCATATACCTCTCAACTCCATCCCTCCACCTCATCCTCGGTCTACCCCTCCCTCTCCCTCCCTCCACCTCACCTACATGCACCCTCTTAGTCAGTCTTTCATTCTCCATTCTCTCCACATGTCCAAACCACCTCAGTGTATTTCTCCTAATCTTCTCAACCACATCCACATTCACCCCACAACATTCCTTCACTTCTTCATTCGTCAACCTGTCCCTCCATGTCACTCCACGTGCTCCTCTCAAGTAACTCATTTCCACTGCTCTCACTGTTGACTTGTTCCCCTCTTGCAAGTTCCACGCCTCGCTTCCATACGTCAGGGTAGGGATCACAATACTATCATGCAGTGACTTCTTAACTTCCATACTCACCTCCCTATTTCTCATCAGTGCTTTCAGTGAACCAGTAACCTTCCTTCCCTGCTGTACCCTTTCATGCACTTCATCCCCCAAAGTTCCATCCTTACTCATCACACTACCCAAGTCCTTGAATGCACTCACATTCTCCATATCCTCACCATCCAGCCTCACTGTACATTCTGTGACTTCATGCCTCTCAAACGCCATAACTTTACTTTTGTTTACATTAACTTTCAGCTTCCTCCCCCTACACAGTGTCCCAAATTCATTCACCAAACCTTGCAACCCCCATTCATCACCACTCAACAATGCAGTATCATCAGCAAACAGCAACACCGGAATCTTCCAAATCTCACCCTCATTCATTAGAGCCACCCCCACATCCACTGCCCTACCTTGCACCTCCTTCACAACCCCATCCATGTATATATTAAACAGCCATGGAGACATTACACAACCCTGTTTCAGTCCCACATTGAGATCAAAGAACTCACTCAGCTCACCATCCACTCGCACCGTAGCCCTAGCTCCTTCATCCATACTCTTCACAGCATTCAACAATTTTCCCTCCATTCCATATATTCTTAATACCTTCCACATACCTTGCCTATCTATTCTGTCATAAGCTTTCTCCAAGTCCATGAAGGCAGCATACACTTTCTTTCCCCTCTCTTGATACTTCTCCAATAAACATCTTAGAACAAATATCTGATCTACACACCCTTTTCCCTTCCTAAATCCCCCTTGTTCTTCTCCAACTATCTCCTCTATCATATGCCTAACCCTGTCAATGAGTATTCTACCATATATTTTACCAGTCACACTAAGAAGGCAAATACCCCTATGGTTACCACATACTTCTCTCTCCCCTTTTCCTTTTGCATAAAGGAACAATTATACCTGATTTCCAGTCCTCTGGAACCCTTCCCTCTTCCCAAGCCAATCTACACAACTTCCATATCCATTCCACAACAATCTCACCCACATACCTCAGGATTTCACCACACACTCCATCAATTCCTGGGGCCTTTCCCAACTTGATCTTCATTGCTTCCACTACTTCCGCCCCACTGATCTCTTCCTTCCTCCTTATTATTATACACGAACATATTACAGTATACACGAATCACTTACGTCTCATGCTATACACGAAATGGGATGCACTTTTGAAAGGTAAGTTGCCAGGGCACGATAATGACAACCTCAGAGTCATGCGCCACGAGTATAGTCATGGTAAAAGTTTTACATCGTTTGTTGTCATTTTAATGTGAATCCTGCTGGAAGTCCTTCATGGCTTTTGTTCTGAATCATATCTTCCCCCAGTCATGTCACACCTATTCCTGGACACCCAGCTGAACTTTTTTTTTTTTTTTCTTTTTTTTTCAGAGTTTGTCCTCTCCCACTATGTGACATTCATAGATCATCTGTAGTTAGCTTTAGATACCTCATTCTTTGATGGAACCATTTCTCATCTCTGAAGAGGCTTTTTTAACATTTGAGCCATTTCTCTTCTCTGAAGAGGCATTTTAAATGTTGGGACCATTTCTCTTTTCAGAAGAGACTTTTTTTTAATGTTGGGGCCATTTCTCTTCTCTGAAGAGGCTTCTTTAACATCTGTCTCTTTTCTCCGTCCTCGTTACTTTACTGGCTGCTGCAGACATTTGTGCATCTTCAGAGTTCCCCTGCTTTTTGATATCCATCCATATCCATCCTTTTCCTGATGTATCTTGCATCTGGGGCCTGAGAGTCGGAACTCCCTGCCTTGGCATGCCTGAGTACACTTACAAAATTCTTCCTACTTCTGTCCTCAGTCACAATATTTCCAACACCTAGTGTTGTTAGGGAAAATGGATCAGAATCGATTGTCAAAACCCATTAGAATTGTGGCTCTTAGATTGCACCTAACTTAATAACATAGCATTTGCCCAGTTCAAGCCCCGTATAGCTGTATCCAGCAATTTCAGTCCCTTTATTCTAATGCACTATGGGTTTTGTCAGACTCAAATAAACCTTGCTCATTCTCTCAGTTTTCAGAGTTATTGTGCTCAGTTAGCCTAGCTATAGAACTGGTCAAGCTGCTGCAACTCCTCGTGCACGTGGTATAAAATTATATGCTTCATCAGTTTTTGTTTTGGATTATGGTATTTTTCGACAGATGGCCTAATGAGCCTACACAAAGTGGCACTATACACCCTGTGTGGAACAGCTGCAGCATCCACCCAGCAGGCAAACTTCATATTTCCTTTGCACCTCACCATTGGAAGGACCCTAGTCCAATCCTGGTGAGGTCCTGCTTACCACAAGAGGGTACCAGATCCCTACACAGCATATATAATGTAGCTAGTGTACCTGTAGGATGGACACACAGAAGCAGTTAGTTACTTGTGGTTGACAGGTCTGCTTGACCAGACAGACCAGGATTAATCAGCAGCATCAGATGGCCTGATTGATCAGAGAATATGGGCTTCACCCACCACATTCCATAGATTTTACCTACATTCCAAGGTTTCAGTTATAACTTATGTGGCAACAGGATTAGTTCATAGTTAATTATGTGCAGTAGACCATCTCTGTATTGGAAATGTGCAATAGACTTTCACTGTATTGGACCTCGGTATAGTGGATTTCAGATTTGTCGAACACCTTAGAGCCCACCAAACTTTTGTCGGCTGTACTGAATTGGGGCAAATAAATGGGTCGGCACTGTCTACAATACATGTGTTTCTTATTATTTTTTACTCCAGTGTGGCCTGAAATTGCCCTATCCCCATTGAGATTGTCAAGTTGTAGCTAATAACATTATAATAATACTGTATTGGTCTTGAAGAAGTGCTATGACAAGGAAGTGAAACAGGCTGCAAATGAGCAAAATTATGGGCCACGTTAGTGTAAAGTGGATATAGTTTTCATTTACTGTACTAGAATATGATATTCTTGTCATTTATTTTCAGTCACTGTAAATACCCCACCTAGGGGGTGATCCTTGGATTTATGAATTTTTGTCTTTATCAAACCAGTCTTCCCCCTCAACTACAGTATCCTCGCGTCCAGCACAGTAATATTGTCATGCACAAGTCCCGTGTTGGACCAAAAACGTGTTAGACATACAACAGAGCATATGGGGGAAAATGAATTATGTCAGTAACCCTAGGAAAAGTCACCCTAAATACCTACCATATACCTATACATATACTGGTACTGTTGTAAATGTAATAAATGGTACTGTACCTTGAATGATAACTAACCTTTTAGGATAGTGTTGATGGGCTTGCTGGGAATGGAAGGTGGTATCCGAGGCTGTAGGTAGTCCTACTGGGTCTCCAGAGGATGGCTGCTGGCATCACTAGTGGGTAATGGCTGCTGTTCCTCCTCAACCTTCCTCATAAATCCTTTGAAATCACACTCAGAATCACTATCCTTGTCCACGTCCATGAAAGTTCCTGCTTCTAGCACTCTTCTCTCTTCCTCCTATTGCTGGAAGATCTTGTCTTGGTTTTTTATTATGGTCCTCACGCTGGCTTCATTCACATTGTAGGCCTTGGCGATGCCCACATTCCTCTCCCCTTCTTCTTCCTCTCGATGATTTCTAGCTTGGTGGCCTGAGGGAGGTGTTGCCGCTTCTTGGGGTTCTCAGAAGGCTTCATAGGCATCGTGAACAGGGTAAAATACAGTAGCAAGGGCAGAAAATGCAGTGAGAAAAAGCACCGTCCAATGCGAATTATGCGACTGAGTGGCATTGTGGCGGGAGAAATTTAAATTAAACCACGTGAGAGCAGAAGCGTTTTTAATTGGGCCACATCACGATCATGTCACGATAGCGGGCGGGGAAGGCTACTCGATCGGAAGTTTTGATTGGCTGTCAGCATCATGGGAACATCCAGTATGACTGTGTTGGACCGGGGGTGATTGTGCTAGAGGTGAACACTGCGGATTTCACCCACTTCTCGGAGCTTCGTCCGTATTATGCTAACGTACCCATGTTACAGTAATTATATCATATTAAATCATGCTAATTTTTGCTCTCTGTGCTGGACACGAATCGTGCTGGACAAACTCGTGTTGGACATGAGGGTACTGTACTTTAATACAGTGAGAGTTTACTGTGAACTACATCAGTTCACTGTACAGTACAGGTAGTATTTCAGTTTTTTAGTTAGTTGGTTCATTGTACGTTTTTTTCAGTTATTCCTCATTTATATGGATGCTCAGTATCTGGATGTGTTCATTGCCCAGATACTGGACCTTGGATCTATTAAGCCATCATCTGAATTTCCTTGCTATTATCCGGATTTTAAAGTCCTCGAGAACTTCGGCTGGCCAGCCGACATGTTCAAACATTCAGTATCGTGGTTGCTGGGCTCTCGAGCTGTGAGTGGGAAGAAGTCCGTAACCCACAACCAGAGCTAAAACGTCTGTCTCCCCCTGTACTGAATGGTCAAAGCCGAGTGCTAATCCAATCACTCCCAATGAACCTCCAGCACCCAAGTAATACAACTGTAACCTGCAAGCGGTGTCAGAATGTCCGTATGCATCCCCACTGAATGTCCAGTGTCGCACGTCCACCGGGCAAAGTCTTTCCCAACTGCCACCATTGTCGAACACAGACCAGAAGCCACGAGTACATGTTCGGTAATGGCAGCTGTCTGCCTTTCTACTGAATGTGGAAAGGCCCTTGGTCACCGTGAGTTATGTTTCCACATGGCCACTCGGTGTCCAAGAGACTGCAAGCCATGAGTAAATGTACAGTGAAAGTGTCCGTCCGCCTGTTGACAGAAGGGGAAGAATCTTGCCCACAGCCTCGTTTCTCCCCCCCTCCCATCCTTCCTCCATACCCTCCTGGCTCCCCCCTCACTTCCTCAGTCCCTACCCTCCTTCATGGTGATAACACTAACTCGTGAGCTTTCACATTTTTTTGCAATTTATTCGACTACTATTGGTCATATCGAAATTCCTTAGAATCCACGAGAAAGCTCATGAAATTCTGCATCCAGACATATGCTTAACTCTTTGAAGGTGCAGGCAAAATTTTGCGGTAGGATGGTGGGAAGTTGTATGGAGGTAAGTTTGACTCCTGAACACTTTGTTCCCACTGCATTTCTGTACTTTTACTCACCGGTATCAGTTTTATGTGTACAGTAATCCCGCATATTTCGCGGTAGTTACGCTCTTGTAACCCCCGCGAAAAGTCAATTCCGCGAATACTCTATTAACAATTGAATCTTACACTTGTGTCCACCATGCTGCCCATCACACAGTCCATGTCTATACTGATTGCGAGACAATTCGCCATCAGACAATTCCCCGTCAAAACATGGACGATTCCCCTTCAGAACAATTCGCACCCTGGACGATTCCCCGCCATTCTATAAATATACTAATCAATACTTTTATCAATATACTTATTAATTAATCAATACTTTAATAACTATATTTCAGGGGGATCCAGCAAAGTCTATGTTCAGTAGCGTAGGTTCTGGATATTATTTATTAGTTGCTCCTTTAGTCAATAATTAACTTGTTTCTTCCTCGCTGTAGTTGCCTTTGAATTATATTCTAGCGTCACCCATAGCTATCTTCATTAATGAAGGCGAATTGTTTTGTGTTTGTTGTGACTGCGAATTGTCCTGAAACCTCCATACTCATCCCGAAATACCTTCTTACAAGATTGAAAGCACATACTCCATTATGAAGGAAAAACGTAAACACCGTACTGTAATACACAATTATCTACACATTTATTAACAAAACAGTACAAAATAAAAAGATGCATTAACTGGTGATAGCAAACTCTCCCACGGTCGTTTCTTAGCTTGTCCAGTAACACAATTTTCTCTGTTGTCATAACTTTTCTTGATCGTTTTGTCACTTTGGAGTTCTTACTAATTGTATTATTAGCCTTTGGTGAGGCTGGCTTACGTCCTGGGGCCATGTGGAAAGCAAGTGGGAGGCAAGAGGCTCGTATCATACTACGGTTACAAGTACACCAGACACGTGAGGCAGTCAGGCGTGGACTGAGGAATGCGGGGCAGAGAGCAGTGTTGCCATATCCAAACAACGAAATTCTGCTAGGGCAATGAAAAAATTATGCTAGATTGAGCAAATTTGTTCCAAGTAAAAAATGAATTATGCTAACTTGAAGCTAAATGATAAAATTCTATACATATTCGTGCAACATATTAATTATGTATTGTTTACTAAGAAAATATTAAAATGAACCTACATACAGTAAGAGAATAAATATCGGTTTTCCGCCCATACTGCTTTTTCCCACGAAACTTACGTTTTTCTGATGGATTTTGATGTGATTCATTCGATTTTGAGCATCATTTCCGTCAGATATAACCAGATTTTGAGATATGACCCCCCCCCATCCCCCTGCAATAATGGGGGATCTTTGGGGAATCGGAGGTTATAGGGAGGGGGGGAAACACAGAAAATGGTCATTTCCGACTGAAATGAAGCTGAAAATCGAATGAATCATACCAAAATCCATCGGAAAAACCTAGGTTTCATGGGTAAAGTACAAAGCTCAAACTTATCCTAACCTGACCTAACCGAACCAAACCGAACCTAACCTAAAACCTAACCTAACCTAATCCAACCTAACCTAACCTAACCTAATCCAACCCAACCAAGCCCAAACTGAAAGTAACCAACTATTCAAACATCTTCTTACCTTATTCGTCTCTCCCCCTCTCTCTCTCTCTCTCTCTCTCTCTCTCTCTCTCTCTCTCTCTCTCTCTTTCTCTCTCTCTCTCTGATTTGTAGCTTTTATAAAATTATTCCAAAAATATTCCATTCCATTCTGTATTATGCTAGAATGATTCTAAAACTTCTAATATGCTAAAAAATATTCCAGACTCGAAAATTTGATCAAAATTATGCTAAAAGAATAAAATTATGCTAGATATGGTAACACTGGCAGAGGGGCCGCGGGAAAGGGACAGAGGGTGGCGTGAGTTTCCCGCGCTACAATTGGAAGCTGCGGGAATTTCAAATTTTTTGTTTTCTGTATATTCAAGGATATTTTAGTTGAACTTATTAATGCTAAGAAAATCCGCGAGAGGGCAAAACCGTAGACAAAAAATCCGCAAAAAATGCGGGATTACTGTATTTATTAGCTTATAGTATAAACACCAGGAAAGATGATGATATACCATTTATACTATCTATCTGTCTATTGCCAGATACCTTAATCCCGTAAGGAGTGGCCACAAATAAATCGCCTCCATGTCGCCCTGTCCCCTGCTCCCAGCTCACACCCCCCTGTCTCATGTACCTGTCCACTCCATCCCTCCGTCTCTTCCTTGGCCTCCCCCTCCCTCTCCCCCCTTCCACCTCACTCACATACACTCTCCTCCTCTGTCTCTGACTCTCCATCCTCTCCACATGGTCAGACACCTCAGTGTGTTTCTCCTAATGCTTCCGATCACATCCACATCCACGCCACAGTGATCCTTCACATCCTCATTTGTCAGTCTGTCTCTCCATGTAACTCCACAGGCACCTCTTAAATAACTCATTTCCGCTGCTCTCACTCTTGACTTGTATCCTTCCCCTTCCAGCAACGTCCAAGCTTCACTTCCATACATTAAGAGTTGGTATCACAATATTGTCATGTAGTAACTTTTTCACTTCCATGCTCACTTCCCTGCTTCTTATCACTGCTTTCAAGGAACCAGCAACCTTTCTTCCCTGCTGTACCCTTTCAAGCACTTCACCCTCCAAACCTCCATCCTTACTCATCACACTACCCTAGTACGTAAATGTACTCACATTTCCAAATTCCTCACCATCCAACCTCGCTGTACATTCACTGACTTCACCTCTCTCAAAAACCATCATTTTACTCTTCCCTGCATTCACCTTTAGATTCCGTTCCTTACACACTCTCCTAGACTCATCCACCAAGCCTTGCAGCTCCCCTTCGTCTTCACCTAACGACACAGTATCATCTGCGGACAACAGTAGAGGAAGTTTCCAAACACTGCCCTCTCTCACTAGGGCCACTCCTACATCCACTGCCCTACCTTGTATCTCTTTTATGACCCCATCTATATACAGATTGAACAACCGTGGAGACATGACACATTTGTATTTCAATCCTGCCTTCAAATAGAAAAATTCGCTCAGTTCACTATCCACACACACTGCAGCCTTAGCACCCTCATATATACTCTTTATGGCATTCATCAACTTCCCATCTACTCCATATATTTTTAGTACTTTCCACAATCCATGTCTGTCCACCCTGTCATATGCTTTCTCCAAATCCATGAAGGCCATATACAACTTCACTCCTCTAGACACTTTTCCACTAAAGATCTAAGAATGAATATCTGATCAATGCAAACTCTTCCCTTTCTAAAACTTCCCTGTTTCACTCCAACTAATTCTTCTGTTATTTCCCTAACTCTGTCAATAAGTATCCTGCCATATACTTTTCCTATTACACTAATTACCAATATAGCCAATTATCGGTGGCATACAGTATTTGGCCGTGGAATTTTTTTTGAGTCCCTGCAGCAATCACTCGTCACACATAATTGATTTTCAAACTGTCTTCAGGTTTCTTGTGGATTTTTGTTGGTTATGCATTGCTTTCTTGATGTTTAGCATTAATATGGATAATCTCATGTATGTTTTGATATCTCAATATGGCAGAATGACTGGAAAACAGTGCCAAAATCAGGAGGGGGGGGTACTGTACGTACAGTTGTGTATTTTTTTTTTTTTTTTTTTTTTATAGTTTTGGTGTTTAGGATTAATTTAGATATTCCTGTGTATGTTTTGATGTCTAAATATGGCAGACTGACCTGAAAACAGGGCCAAAATTAGGAGGGGGTATTATACATACAGTGGTGTATAGGTAGAGCATTTTTTTGGTTTTCAGTTTTTTTTTTTTTTTGCATGGTTTTCTTGGTGTTGAAAATTATTTTGGATAATGCTATGTATATTTGGATGTAAAAATATGGCAGGATGACCAGAAAACGTTGCCAAAATAAGGAGGGGTACTGTACATACAGTACTGTAGTGTATAGGTAGGGTGTTTCTTGTTTTCATTGGTTTTTCTGCATGATTTTCTTGGTGTTTAGCATTATTTTGGATATTCCTTTGTGTGTTTTGATGTCTGAATATGCCTGAATGACTGGAAAACACAACCAGATTAAGCATAGGTACTGTACAGTACAAGTAGGTTAGGTTGGAGGTTGGGTATAGGTAGTGTCTGGTTATCGTAGGGGAATAGTATTCATTATCCAGATGTTGCCACTACCCAGACATACCTTTGTCTCTATTATGTCCGGATAAATGAGAGATTACTGTATTTAGTTGGTGTGCTCTGGCGTGAATTGGGTCACATTTATGTAGTTTCCCCTTTTGTGGTGCATTCATTAGAGAGGGGTGGAACGTTCATTGGCTCTCAGAAGGAATGTTTCTCGTTACCAGTCCCTTCACACCAAAAGGTTGTTCAGTTATGTTTTACCCTGAATATTAGTATACCACGTTCAGTACACTGCTTCCCGTCCGATCAGCGAAGTTAAGCAATGTTGGGTCTGATTAGTACTTGGATGGGTGACCGCCAGGGAACACCAGATGCTGTTGGCATCCCTACGTGTCAAGTGGGGTTGGTGGAGGATTAGTGCCCCTCCCTGTAAAACAATTAACTCTAAGCCCTTGGCCACCCCGTGTGGGATACATGGCATCTGGCAATGATGATGATTAGTATACCCTTGCAAGGTCTAGGTGTCCTTAGCCTCAGTTAACTACAAAAGAGTGGTAATCCCCACAGAGGGGTACCGTACAGTAACTAGGTTCCACCTATCACTGTTTTAGTGGTCAGTCTGTCTAGTGTAATAAATTGGTAATACCTTGTCCTGTCTTCTCTGCAGTTATTCCTCTAAGTACCCATAATTCTTGGATATATAATAGACCCTTGATTAATGTACGTTACCTCAATAGAGCGGATATTGGATTTAACGAACGCAACAAAGCCACTGCACTTTCATTGGCTATAATGAACATTGTCTGTTAAATGGGTCACAGTAATGAGCATCAGCCCTCTGCTCAACAAGAATGTGAAATAAACAGCAGAAAGGCAAAATTATGGGCCAAGAGAGTGTAAAGTATGTATACTTTTTGTTTTTAATACCAGAATATGCTATTGTACCCTGTTATTTTCAAACATGTGCTTGAAATACCACCTCAGGGAAACATTGAGTACAATGGATTTTTGGCTTTATCAAATTAGGCTTCTCCTCAATTAGTCTGTTATAGGGGACATCTGTATAATAAGTAGAGTACTAGAGTGAATTCATCTTTACCATGAAATTGAAGCCTACCTAAGTTACCATTCTTGCAGCTGATTGGCCCTCATTATGAGGAGATCTGAGGTAATAGAAAGTTCATCATGTGACCATTTCAGTTTTTATAATCCTGTAAAGCGTGATTGTTAATCACAGATTATGACCGGATCTGGAAAAGTAATAAATAGCATGTGAAACAGCATTACAGCCGATATCAGAAAGAGACACAGGCAGATTTAAAAGTCAGCACTGAATTCTGCTCATCCATAGATTCTTGGGTTGATGATGACATTATGCTGACGAAGATGCCAGAGTTTCCACATCATTTATCAGTTATGATAATTCCCTGGTTTTTATGTGCAATCCATTTTCCTGGTAGCAAAGGAAAGACCCTAACATCCAGTTGTTTCAGCCACAAAAGTATAGTGCCAGTAGTGTTGTGTGACAGTCATCAGTGTTGAGTGGGAATCTTCATTTTGTTTTAGTGCCATCAGTGACCTTGAGTAGTCTCTCTCTCTCTCTCTCACTGTGTGTGTGTGTGTGTGTGTGTGTGTATTTACCTAATTGTGATATACAGGAAATGAGCTACGCTCGTGGGGTCCTGTCTCTGTTTCTCAGTAAGTCAAATTTAGCTTTAAACTCGTTTAAGTTTTTAGACTGGACGATCTCTTTGTCCAGGCTATTCCACAGGTCTATACATCTATAAGGAAAGCTGTATTTCTTGATATCCTTCAAGCAGCTTGGCTTCTTCAGTTTCATCCTGTGTCCTCTTGTTACTCTCTTATCCCATAAAAACAGATCTTTGTCAATTTTATCTACTCCCATCATGGTCCTGAACACTGCAATCATGTCGCCTCTCTTTCCTCTTTCTTCTAAGGAAGGCAACTCCAGCTTTTCATCCTCTCTCTGTATGACAGATCTGACAGACTGGGGTTCATTTTGGTTGTTGTTCTTTGTATGCTATTCTTTGTATTCTGTCAATCTTGTTTATATCTTTCTTTTTGTGTGGGGACCACACTACTGCTGCATATTCTAACCTGGGGCGAATCATGGTCACTATCAATTTTTTCATCATCTCCTCATCCATATAATGAAAAGCTACTCGTATATTAGTCAGGAATTTATACGTCTCTGTAACTGTCTTGTTAATGTGTTTTTCAGGTGACAAACTGTCCTGGACCAACACACCCAAATCTTTCTCTTCTCTCACTTTTGTGATTGGTTCATTACCCATCAAATAATTCAATGATGGCCTCTTGGTACTTTTACCCATTTCCAATATTTTACATTTCTTTGCATTGAATTTCATTTCCCACGTCCGGCTCCATTCATGTATCCTATCCAGATCCTTCTGCAGCATTTTACAATCCTCCTCAACCTCTACCTTCCTCAAGATCTTTGCATCATCAGCAAACAGACTTGCATAACTGTTCACTCCATCTACCATATCATTTACGTAAATCAGGAACATTACTGGTGCCAACACCGAGCCATGTGGGACTCCACTTGTTACTTCCCTCCATCCAAACATCTTATCCTTTATTACTGTCCTCATTTGTCTGTCTCTCAAAAAGTCTCTCATCCATTCCAGGAGGTTCCCCTTCAGTCCTCATACTGTATATGCTCTACTTTCCACATTACCCTCTTATGGGGTACCTTGTCAAAGGCTTTCTCCAAATCTAAATACACACAGTCCACCCAACCATCTCTTTCCTGTAGCACATCAATCGCTCTTGAGTAAAAACTCAACAAGTTGGAAACACATGACCTTCCACTTCTAAATCCAAACTGACTGTCAGCCAAAATATTCATCTCTTCCAGATATTTTATCTATCTATCTTTCAGAATTCTTTCGCACAATTTTGTGACCATGCTGGTTAGGGACACTGGTCTATAATTCAGGGGTTCTTCCTTGTTTCCTCCCTTATATTTTGGTACCACATTTGCCCTCTTCCACTCTTGAGGCACTTTCCCCTCTTCCAGAGAACACACAGTTAAACTGTGAATCTTATCTGCCAGTTGTTCTCTGCATTCCTTCAGTACCCAATTAGAGATTCCATCTGGTCCTGGGGCTTTCCTTACATCTTGAGTTTCTAGTAATTTATACACTTCCTGTACTTCCACTTTTATATCTTTTATCACTACAGTACATTTCTAGTCACTCCATCCCCTTCCACAAACTCCTTTTCATTAGTGAAAACTGACTGGAAACGTTTGTTCATTATTTCCGCTTGCATTGCCGCATCCCTATAGACCTCTCCTTCTACTTTCAGTTTGGTGATTCCTTCCTTTTGTTTCAGTTTGCCATTAACAAATCTATAAAACAGTTTGGGTTCATCCTTACATTTGTCTATTATACCTTTTTCAAAATTCCTTTCTTCTTCTCTGCATATTCTTGTGTATTCATTTCTAGTTCTTTTATATTCTTCCTTTGTTCTGTTGTTACCTCTTTTTCTCCAATTGTTCCATGCCGTGTCTCTCTCTTTTTTTGCTATCATATATCTTCTGTTAAACCACTCATTTTTCCTGTTTTCTTTCCCCTTTACTCTTGGCACAAATATTTCCACTCCTGAATTATAGAGGTCTAGAAAAATATCCTACTTCCTCTGTATCACTCTTGTTTCTCCGAATTTTCTCCAATCTGCATTTTCGAAAAATTTTCCCAATCCTGTAAAGTTTGCTTTCCCAAAGTTGTACCTTCCCTGCCTATAAAGCTCGTCTCTTGGCTCCACGTTCCCTGTTATCATCTGGAACTCAATGACCACATGATCACTTTTTCCAATAGGGCACAGATATTTCAAGGATTCTGTTACATCGGTTTCTTTGGTAAACAGTAAGTCTAGTCTTGCTGGTGTGTCCTCACCTCGAAACCGTGTCTCTTCTTTGACCCATTGCGTCATCACATTGTTATATTTAAAAATATAGTGCCCCATGAATCCTCGCCACCTCCTAAGTCCCATTCCTCCCAGTTCACCTCTTTACAATTGAAGTCACCCATTAAAATTATATTGTTGCTTTTCTCAATCATTTTTTGTAAATAACTTGCCATGTCTGACAGCATTTCTAGGTATTCATCATCACTCCATGCTCTTGTCTTAGGGGGAACATACACTACTGGCATATCTCTCTTATTGTTCTCTCCAGTTACTAATTTCATATTTATCACTTCGGCCCTACCTTCTCCCATTTCCATGGTATCTACATTTATGTTGTTTTTCACTGCTATCATCACTCCTCCTCCCGTTTTTTCTTTTCTGTCTCTTCTCCACAGTTTGTATTTACCATCTCCCATTTGAACATCAATATCTTCTCGTGGTCTCTACAAAGCACATAACATCAGGTTCATGTATCCTCAAAAAATCGTTGATTTCTAGCTTTGTCGATATTAAACCATCAACATTAGTATATGCCACCTTCCAGTTATTTTTGATGTTTTCTCTACCCTCTTTTCTCCTTCTCTCCACCGGTACCACCTCCATAATTTCTGATCTATGACTCCCCAATAAAACACTGTCTTCTCTTCCTCCGTTCGCTGTTCGTTTTTTACCTTTGCTTCCTTTACTAAGTCCTTTATTTTAGCTCTTTCTTCCTCATTTGCATCTCTCCTTACCCAAACATTTTTTAACCCTTCCTTGTCCGATAATTTCCATGTTCTACTGAGAATTTCGTTAACTGTTGCCTGGGACTTGAACTTTACCTTCAATGACCTTGCCCTTCCTTCCTCATACTTTCCTAACCTAAACACCTCTTCAATCTCTTCTTGAGCTTCGTTGTTTTCCTCCATGACTATTGATATTATTTCTTTAACCTTACTCAGTGCTTCTCTTTCTCTTTCTGATCTTATTGTCATACGTTTTTCTTTAACTCCTGATATTATTATACATTTTTTCTTATCTGCTACATTCCTAACTAAAGATTCTCTACTGTACTTCTTAGCACCCTGACCACTTCCCTCTCCACCTTTTCCTTGCTTTGTTGTTTTATAATCTCTCTCAAATTTACATCTCCCTCTTCCTGAATTTTCTTCCACTCCTTATGTTGCTCCTTGATTTCTTTAATGTGCTCGTCCTGTATTCTTGATTTGGATTCATACTCATCTAGTTTGTTTTTTATCCTGTCCCTTTCCTCTTCCAACCTCTTATTTTCCCTCTTAAGATGTTTTATTTCATTCGAGGCTGATTCATTGTTCACTTTTAATTCAGTAACTTCTCTTTCTTGTTCTTCACTGCGTGTACAAATTTTTTCCAGTGTATTCCGTAAACTTTTGATCTCGTTTTCCTGCTCTATGGTCTGTTCCTGTAACTCTTTAATTACTGCCCATACCTTTTTTATCTCCTGGACATTCCTCTCTGCTGTTTTCTCTGTACCTGCTATTCTTGTCTTGTTCAATTTAATACTTCCATTTCCCACATCCTCTTCACAGAAGCCCTCGAACTCTTTCTCACTGATTATAAACAATGCACCGTCCGTTTCTGCCATGATTCAACCATATGGAGACTCTCTGTTTTCACCATAAAGATCCCTTTTATGACTGAAACCGCAGTTTTTTTTTTTACTACTGTCCGATGGGACCACCACTCACTCACTCATTCACACAATCACAATTAGGCTGAGCTTCCTTTCGTCGCAGATTCAGCGATTATTTTCCCACGATCCTGGAAGAGGTCCGTCTCTGTCGGCGACCTGTGTGTGTGTGTAGTGTGTGTATCTATCTATCTGTCTATATAAATAAATATATATAGTTAGATAGATATATAGATATAGATATATTTACGTATGAGTCTGGGGGAAATAGCAGTCAGATAGATTATTTTCTGGTTAGGAGGGCCGATAGGAGGTTAGTGAGGGATGTTAAAGTTATAGGAAGTGAGGAGTGTGTGCAGCAGCACAAACTATTGATTTGTGATATGGTGCTTAAAGAACAAATGATGAAAAAGAGGACTTATGTACCTAGGAGGAAAATATGGAAGCTGAAAAACCAAGTAGTAAGGGATGCCTTCTATAACGAGTTGAGGAGAGTGGTGGCTGAACAGGGAGCTGTAGACAGAGGCGTTAATGAACAGTACAGAGCCCTCAAGAACAATTTCTTGAGAGTTACTGATGTAACATGCGGCTGGACAAGAGGACCACCAAGACATAAAGTAACTTGGTGGTGGGATGAGGGTGTAGAAGCTGCAATTAAGGAGAAAAGAAGGCTTTTCCGGGAATGGAAGAAGGGTGGTAGCAAAGAGGAATATTTGGCTGCCAAGCGTAGGGCTAGGAGAGAGGTATACAGGGCAAAGTCTGAGTCACAGAGACAATTACTTGATAACCTAAATCATGGGGAAAGGAAAAATATATTTAGGGTGGCAGGTCAGGTGAAGAGGGATAATCGGGATATCATAGGTGAGCAGTGTGTGAAGAATGATGAAGGAAGGGTAGTGGTGAACAGTGAGGATATTAAAGATGCATGGAGAGAGCATTATAACCGGTTGTTGAATGAGGAGTTTGACTGGGACAGGGAAGGTTTGGAGCCAGCAGATCCAGTGTCTGGCCCTTGGCCTTTGATTGATACTGCTACTGTGAGTGAGGCAATAGGCAGGATGAGGGTGGGGAAGGCAGCAGGTGTGTCTGGGTTGACTGCCGAAATGTTGAAGGCCTCAGGCGATATAGGGGTGAGTTTAGTCACTGACCTGATAAATAGGATTATTTATGAGTGTGTTGTCCCAGATGATTGGCTGAAGAGTGTAATTGTAAATGTGTATAAAGGGAAGGGTGATGCCCTGGAAAGAGGGAATTATAGAGGTATAAAGCTTTTAGATCAGATAATGAAGGTAATGGAGAGAGTTTTAGAAGGTATGATTAGAGAAAGAGTGAATATTGATGAGATGCAGTTTGGGTTTATGCCAGGTAGGGGGACCACTGATGCCATATTCATTGTTCGACAGCTTCAGGAAAAATATATTGGTAGGAGAAGGGATCTTTATTTTGTTTTTGTTGATTTGGAAAAGGCCTTTGACAGAGTCCCTAGAGAGGTGGTGAAGTGGGCAATGAGAAAGCTTGGCTTGGAGGAGTGGCTGGTTAGGGTGGTTATGGCCATGTATGTGGGTGCTCACACCCAGGTGAGAGTGAATGGAGATTTGAGTGATGAGTTTTCCGTGAATGTTGGTGTGCATCAGGGGTCAGTCTTGAGTCCCATGTTGTTTATCATGGTACTTGAAGCCCTTTCACGTGACTTTAGAAACGGACTCCCGTGGGAGTTGTTGTATGCTGATGATTTGGTGTTGATTGCAGAGAATGAAAGGGAGGCGGAGGAAAGGTTTAGGAAGTGGAGAGATGGTATGGGGCAAAAGGGTTTAAGGGTAAATGCAGATAAAACAAAAGTGATGATATCTAGGGTTGGTGGCGGTACTGTCAAAGACGAGGGAGAGTGGCCATGTGCAGTTTGCCACAAGGGCGTGGGAAGTAATTATCTTGTGCGGTGTGTGTGATAAATGGGTGCATAAGAGATGTAGTGGTATCAGAGGTAGACTGCGAGATAATGCTGATTTTATGTGTACGGCATGCCGGGGTGAGCAGGTGGAGATCGTCAGACGTGAAAGAATTGAACTTGCTGGTGAATCTCTTGAGTGTGTGGAAGAGTTTTGTTATTTAGGAGACATGTTGTGTGCTGGAGGTGGGGCTGGAGCTAGCTCTGTGGCTAGGGTGAGAAGTGGTTGGAAGAAGTTCAGTGAGCTCTTGCCTCTCCTGACATTGAGGGGGCTCTCCCTACGTGCTAAGGGGTCTTTGTATGCAGCGTGTGTTAGGAGTGTAATGCTGTATGGCAGTGAGACCTGGGCAGTGAAGGAGGAAGACATTCGCCGGCTCAGACGTACAGAAATGACAATGATTAGGTGGATGTGCAGTGCGTCCCTGCGTCCAAGGCCTGGAGGGGCTGGGTTTACAATGGAAGAGTTGAGAGGTAGGATGGGACTGGAGTGTATTGGTGTTGTGATGAGGAGAGGTAGATTGAGGTGGTTTGGACATGTGGAGAGGATGGGGGATGATAGTTGGGTGAGGAAGGTGAGAAGTGTTAATATTGGGGGTGGGGTTATGAGGGGTAGACCGAGAAAGACATGGGACGAGGTCATTAAGTGTGACCTTAGGGTTAAGGGACTGAACAGGGAGGCTGCAATGGATCGTGCAGCATGGAGAGCCGCCATTAGGTGACCAAGGCCGACACATGCAAGCATGTTGGAGCCATTAAAAACGAAAACGAAAACAGGTAACTCGCACGGAACACGATCTCACGGAACGCGCTCGCAATTATACACGGTAAGGGCTGAGATACATATAAGACAACGTAAGATTAAAAAACCATCATGAAAACTACAAATTAACGCAGGAGAAGCCTTTGAAAGATCAAATCTTCGAACGTCACCGCTCGCAATTATACATGGTAAGGGCTGGGATACATAAAAGACAACGTAAGATTAAAAAACCATCATGAAAACTACAAATTAACGCAGGAGAGGCCTTTGAAAGATCAAATCCTCGAACGTCACCGCAGCGCGCGGTTTGTTTTGATTACGTGACGATCTAGGCGGGAAATTATTCAGTGAGTGAGACATTCCCGAGTACAGTAGCACAGTATTTGTAAGTTAAATATTTAGAGTACTGTACTGTTCTGGTAAGTTTATGTGCAACTTAAAGTACTATTAAATAACGTTAAAGAAAGAAATAAAGTCTTATAACCAGTTTACCTGATAGGCGTCAGAATATTGCCTTTTTTATTTGTTCGTTTTTTCCACAGTACTGTACAGTATTTGTAAGTAAAATACAGTAATCCCTCTAATATCCGGACGCCCAATAACCGAACATCCCCACTAACCGAACCTTATCATCCTGGGATCAAACATTCCCAAAATGGTCCGAAAATCCAAAAAAATTGGGAAAAAAATCGATTTTTTGCCGTCCGTAATTTGAACTTGCCGCGCGCGCCGCGTGAGAGCATTGTTTTGGTTCGTCATTCCTCCGACGTCCGATAGAGCGCCGCTGCATCCTCCCCACTTCCTGCCTGTCTCTCACCGCGACAAGACCTACGCTCTTCGTCATGGCTGCCCACGTGCTCGCTTTTGTGGTGGTGCCGTACTTGCTGCAAGGCCTCCTGCTGCTCTCTGCCCTACTCTTAGTGTGTGTGTGATGATGGCCCCGCCTCCTGAGAAAAGGAAGAGAGTGGTGTTGACTCTGGAGAAGAAACGGGAGATATTGGAGAAGGTTGATGCGGGTTGGTCTTCCTCTCGCATTCTCCGCGAGTTCAACCTGGCCCGGTTGACTTTGTTTGATATCAAGCGTTCCCGAGACAAGCTCATGCAGTACACGGCTGACTTCTCGTCGAGAAGCAAACGCAACGTGGAGAGGAAGGTTATGTTTACTCCCAAGTATGCAGAGATCGACCGCTCCACGTTGATTTGGTATCGACAGCAACGTGCAGCTGGTGTGATGGTACGTGGAACGGAGCTGAAGGCTGCTGCTGAGAAGTTTGCAAGGCTTCACGACGCCCTAGACTTCAAGGCATCCGAGGGTTGGCTCTTCGCGTTCAAGTTGCGACATGGCCTTACTAACCGTAAAGCACATGGCGAAGCATTGGACGCTAACGAGGATGGAGTGGACGAGTTTCGGCACAAGGTGAAAGGCTTGATCGACAGGGAGGGCCTCACTCTCGGTCAAGTCTATAACGCTGACGAAACTGGCCTATTCTATCGCTCGGTGCCAACGAACACTCTCGCCGATGAGACGGAGAAGCGTGTACCTGGCCGCAAGCTTTCTAAGGAACGGATATCTGCTTTGTGTTGTGCTAATGCTAACGGCATGCACCGGCTTAAGCTCGTTATTGTTGGCCGTGCAAAGCAGCCTCGGTGCCTTCGTGGGGTGATGGATGTCCTTCCTGTCGTATGGTACCATTCTTTGAAAGCATGGTTCACAGCTGTGATTTTCAAAGACTGGTTTCACCATCACTTCGTCAAGGAGGTCATACATTACCAGACGAAGACACTGGGAATTCCTCGCGACCAGGTAAAGGCTCTCCTTCTCCTCGACAATGCACCTGCCCACCCGTGCGACAAGGACTTGGTTGCTGAGAATGGCCGTATTAGGTGCATGTTTCTGCCACCTAATACGACTGCTCTCATTCAACCAATGGACCAAGGAGTGATCGTGGCAACAAAGCGCCTGTACCGTCGGAAGTTCCTGGACGAGGTGATGGTGGTTCTCGAGGACGAGGACGAGCGCAGGGAAGGACGTGACACTCGAGGCAAGCGGACTTTGGAAAACCTTCGCCGCTACAACATCAAGTCTGCGCTGTACAACTGGGCTAGTGCATGGAAGGAAGTCCCTGTGAAAACTCTTGAAAATGGTTGGTCTCGTCTGCTTCTCGGAACAGATGTGGAGTACGCATTTCCTAGGGTTTGACGTGGATGACTTCCATGCACGGCTACGTACGCACGGCGACGATGTTGATGTGGACGATGTTCGTGAGTGGTTGGACGACGACGAGGGCGATCCTGGGTATCAGACGTTGTCTGATATCGAGATCGCGTCTTCGGTTGCTGGTGTCAGTCCCGAACTTGAAGATTCCGACGACGAAGGCGATGATGATGCAGACTCCGCCCAGCAGGACACTACTCCAGCAATCCCCAAGCTTAGCGCACTAGGGGAACATCTAGAGTTCGTCCTAGACTACCTGGAACACCCGGACTGCGACAGGGAGATGGGGCCCTTGGGACTCGTGGAGGAAGTGCGTGCTTTCCGGCAGCGCATCATCAATCGCCAGAATCGTCGGTCCTTGCGTCAGTCAACGATTGACAGTTTTTTCAGGCCCGTGACTCCCCGCTGTGCCAAGCCCTGGTTCCACTCCGTTGCCTCCCCAAGACAGGCCCTCATGCTCCGAGCCACAGCCCAGCACATCAGCTACAGTGGAGTCACCGCTCGACGTGAGTTTGCGGCCGTCTTCAGAGTCTTCTGTAGTCGGTACGCCATCACCACTACCCACCGATGCACCCCTTGGACGCCTGCCAGTGATACTCTCGGGCTCTGACAGTGAATAAACAGCAAGAACTTCTCCACTAGACCACACGGGAATTTTGAGTGTTGTGCAGTGAAAAAAACGGTGTGTTGTGTTAAGGTTTTCAAGTTGGGAGAAAAGACTAAGTAGAAAAGAAATTTAACGTAACTAACCTTCTTTGTTTTGGCTTTGGAAACTTAAAAAAACTTGGGAAAAGTTAATGTGCAACACTTAAATTTAATGGAACATTATTTGGACTAAAGTGAACACTGTGAAAAGAACGGACTTCTGTGTGTTAGTGACTAAGTTCAGTGCAAGACTTCAGGAAGAGTGTAGTGCAAGTGCTTCAGGAAATCGTTCTTACTGTCAGAGTCCGAGAGGAGGCGGTTATTCATCGAGGTGGCCAGGGACTTGCTGTAAGTAGCCAAAATGTTTCATGTTGTACTATTTTCCATACTATATTTACCAGAATGTTTCATATTGTATTTTTTCCCATACTATACTTACCAGAAAGTGTCATACTGTACTTCTTTCCATACTAAACTTACCTCATGCATGTGCAGTAGGAATGTGTTTTTCAGAGTTCGGTTAGGTTCGGTTAGGTTAGGTTCGGTTAGAGTCCATAAGTACCAGAATGTTTATTAATGTATGAACATACTTCTAAACCCACATTTTATGTGTCTATTGCATTTATTTCAGTCATTTATGTGCCTTATTGGTGTGATTTGGGTGTTAAATAGGTGCTATGCATGTCCGGAGGGAGTTGTATAGGTGTTTCTCTGTGTTAGGGTCCATAAGTACAAGTCCATAAGCTGGGGCCCAATATCCGGACAAAACCAATATCCGAACCTACCGATGGCTCTATTGATCCGGATATTGGAGTGATTACTGTATTTACTGTTCTCGTATGTACTGTACTTGTAAGCACTTAAATAAAGTTAAATCATTAAATAAAGCCTTGTAACCAGTTAACCCGAATTATATGATTACCCATGATCGGCGTCAGAATATTGCCTTTTTTGTTTGTTCGTTAAACTCTTACTGTACTGCTTTTCTACAGTACTGTATTTGTAAGTTAAATATTTACTGTTCTGGTATGTACTTGTAAGCAATTAAAGCATTAAATAAAGCCTTGTAACCAGTTAACCTGATTTATATGATTACCCATGATCGGCGTCGGAATATTGCCTTTTTAGTTTGTTCGTTAAAGACTTATAATAAGAGAAAAATACATTTTTGTCTTGGTATCTTTACCTATTTGCTCAGGTTTGCTGTAATGGTTTGGATCATTTGATGCAATGCAAATTGTAGAAAACTGTGAAAACTTTCGGGAAGTGAACGAAAATCTGGGACATGAGACTGACCTTGACTTCACCCTCTCATGTGTCATCTGTCAGTTCACCACCTGATATCGTGATGAGTGGATGTACGATTTTTTCGCTCGTGGCCATGCCTGACCACACATAGTTACACCCATTATTTCGACCCAGACAGAAAATACAATCTTTTTCCTCCCTTGCAAAACACAAACAACCACGCTGTTTACGAGACAGCAATATATATTGCGAAAATAACAAGATAAAATGATAGAGAAAGATGAACATGTTATGACGGAAGAAGTACGTTTTCCCCGTCTGTAAACGTATTTATTTCTGCTTTGTATCTGTATTCATAATAATTAGACTTATTGTTAGTTCTGAAACTGCATTACGATTCTATTTTTAGCCATACTCGTGGTGTGGGAGCTGGAAGTTGTGACACAACTTCCTTATTGCTAATCAGACTGACCCTCCACTTTATTCTCCCGTGGCAGAGTCTAGCCTTGGAGGACGTGCAGTTTTCTCATTTAGGACTGAAAATTCAACTCTTTCGCTCCCTTTTCCAAGCATGGGCACAACGATAACGTAAAAAATAACTCGAAACTACCATAAACATATATCAAAAAGGTGAAAATGTATTCATAACTTTTTTTTTTTCCAGCCATTCCTAACAGATTATGTACTGAAATCATTCGATATCACAGCACTGCATTTCTAAGTTAAATATGTACTGTTCTGGTATGTGCTTGTAAGTTAAAGCACTGGTACCAGTTAACCTGATTTATATGATTACCTATGATCGGCGTCGGAATGTTTCCTTGTGTTTACGTGCAGTATTTGTGTGTTGAAGTTTTGCTGTGGAGTACTGTATTTGTGAGTTATAACATTAAATAAACCTTCTAACCACTTAAAGTGCTTTCTAGTGATTACCAGTGACAGATAACAGCAAAACAACACATTTGGGGGGTCTAGGGAGCAAAATATGGAGTAGTTTAAATATACGCGATTTCGCACCTAACACGGCACGGTAGGAACGAAACCCACGTGTTCCGTGCGAGTTACTTGTATACAGTATATATGTATATATATATATGTAGAGCCTCTGCGGTACAGTGGTAAAGTGTGCGTTTTCGTACACTGAAGAACGAGGGTTCGCACCCCGCCAGGGTAATAAACTTTGGGAGCTTTCTTCTGGCCACGTACTGCATTGGTGGACACAAGGGGTGCTGTGGTTGAACCAGTGTCGCATACTATAAAGTATGTTTGCACCCAGTCGGCTTGCATGGGCCGATTACAGTTGGTTCATGGACTACACACATCCAAAGCCACTCCAACATTACAGTTACACTTACAAGCACTTCTCACCCTACATACAATCTCTACCAGACAGCCTAAGCCACTTAGTAGAGATACATTGCCTGTATCGTCCCCACTTCGGTCGGGATAGGCCGGTCCTGCAGTGGGCACTCAAACGGCTGATGAGATGAGATTCATTCATTCATTCATTGCCAGATGCCATGTATCCCAAACGGGGTGGCCAAGGGGTTAGAGTTAATTGTTTTACAGGGAGGGGCACTAATCCTCCACCAACCCCACTTGACACGTAGGGATGCCAACAGCATCTGGTGTTCCCAGGCGGTCACCCATCCAAGTACTAACCAGACCCAACGTTGCTTAACTTCGCTGTTGAGATGAGATTATATATATAGATATATATATATATATATATATATATATATATATATATATTATATATATATACGTATATATACTGTATATATATATATATATATATATATATATATATATATATATATATATGTATATATATATATATTATATATATATACGTATATATATTATATATATATATATATATATATATATATATATATATATATATATATATATATATATATATATATAATCATCATGATCATGATCATCATCATCCGGACCTCCTTTCCCACCCTAGGGCAGGGTTAGGAGTAACAGTGTCCAGACAGGCCAAATTTGCCCAGCCCAATGAGCCATACCTCCATTCACCTCATCATTCAAGTCCCTGGAATGCTGGCTGTATCAGATATGCCAAAAACATTCACCATGTTCTGTAGCTTCACATAAACATATTCGATAGAGTCAATCCTGATGCTGTCACTTTAAAAAGGGGTTCCAAATCCCTTATCTTGCCTTTCTCTCACAACATTCATCCAGCCAGCTCGATCTCTTGTCATTTCCCTAGTCTCACCAACTTCCAAACCTCTCTTCCTCACACACCCATCCACCATATCTCTCCACCTTCTCCTTGGTCTACCTTGCCTCCTCCCTCTTTCAAATTCTCTCAGATATACCTTTTTCACCACCCTGTTGTTATCCGTTCTCTCTACATGACCATGCCACCTCAGGACATTCTCTTCGATTCTGGTGTCCACCGACTTCCTTACTCCACGTCCTTCATGAATCACATTATTTCGTATCCTATCCACCCTCTTCACCCCACATACATTCCTCAGCAGTTCCATCTCCACTTCTTTCACTCTTGACTTTTCATTTGCATGCCACACCATAGTCTCACATCCATATGTTAATGTTGGCACTAACACCTTCATGTAAGCCCCGTACATCTGCAACACTCAAGCCTTTGTTTTTTATCAAGGCCTTCACTGCACCAGGTACTTTTCTTCCTTGTGTCACTCTACTTTCAGCTTCTTTTGCACATTTTCCTCTCTTTTCTATCACTGTACCCAGGTATTTGAACTGTCTCACCAATTCCGGTCTCTCTCCATTCACTGTAACCGCACTGGGAGTCACCTTCTCTCTCAGTAACCATCACTGTACTCTTTTCTACATTTACTCTCAAGGCATGACACTCACAGACATCAGCAAAACTCTGCACTAGCCTTCCAAGTTCTTGTCCAGTATTTGCAAGCAGTACTGCATCATCGGCTTGCAACAAATTTGAGATATTCCATCCATCATTATTCATTACCAACGCCATCCCCCTCTCCATTACTCGTGTTTTTCCTTCTCTCATCACCCTATCCATATATATATATATATATATATGTATATATGTATATATATATACAGTAGAACCTCTCTCATTCGGACTTTATGGGGGGAAGGGTTGTCCGAATTAGCAGATTGTCCGGACCATCAGGGTAATTGCCAGTTCATACCAAAAACTGTCTACACATGGTATGTTTGTTAATTATTAACACATGTGGCATATGTCAACCCTACGTAACTGCAAAAGATGAAAGGATACTAAAATAACCAAACTAATCATGTACGATAGTTTTGTATTGCATAATTTACAGGTAAGGCCATGACAAGAAACTAGCCTACATTTTAAATTGTAGTAAGTGACTAAGGCCTGTGTAGGCAAAAAAATAAATAAATTAATTAACTGTAATATTTGGAATAAAAATAAAACTTATGTAGGCAAAAAATACATTGTCATCTTTGGCATACTGGTAACCCCCATATGGGCAAGAAGCTAATATTTGATGTACAAGTAAAGCACATTTAAGTACAAAAAATAACCTACAGTAATAATTAAACACTGCAGAATATTCTGACCCATTTCTGTGCAAGCAAACTCCTCCTTTTAACACCTTTATTCATTGCAGAAGCTACACTTGCATTAAGGGGCATGGTAAGGAGGATTAACTTTTGAAATACAGCGTAAAAATATAAATGGTTGGTGAACTAGTTGATGGAACGAATGCTAGCGTGTGTTTAAACAGGTGCCCATGTTGCGACCTAGCGTGATCTGAGACTAAACGAATGACGATCGCTTTCTGCACCGATACTGAAAATGACTTTAGAATTACTTTCAACATATTTTTGGAGCTTATTATTTTTAAATTTTGTCCAAATTAACAGAAGTCCGGATCAAAGGGGTCCGGACCAAAGAGGTTCTACTGTATATATCTATCTATCTATTGCCAGACGCCTTAATCCCGTTTGGGGTGGCCACAAACAAATCGCCTCCAAGTCGCCCTGTCCCCCGCCATTTCACTCCCCTGCGCCCAACTCACACCCCCCTCTCTCACATATCTCTCCACCCCATCCCTTGATCTCATCCTCGGCCTCCCCCTCCCTCTTCCCCGCTCCACCTCACTCACATACACTCTCTTTGTCAGTCTTTCACCCTCCATCCTATCCACATGGCCAAACCACCTCAGTGTGTTCCTCATAACGCTTCCTATCACATCCACATCAACACCACAACGCTCCTTTATATCCTCATTCGTCAACCTGTCTCTCCATGTGACTCCACAGGCTCCTCTTAAATAACTCATTTCCACTGCTCTCACTCTCGACTTGTGTCCTTCCAACAACGTCCAAGCTTCACTTCCGTACGTTAGAGTTGGTATCACAATACTGTCATGTAGTAACTTTTTCACTTCCATGCTCGCTTCTCTGTTTCTTATCACTGCTTTCAAAGAACCAGCAACCTTTCTTCCCTGCTGTACCCTTTCCAGCACTTCACCCTCCAAACCTCCATCCTTAATCATCACACTACCCAAGTACTTAAACGTACTCACATTTTCCAATTCCTCACCATCCAACCTTGCTGTACATTCACTGACTTCATCTCTCTCAAAGACCATCACTTTACTCTTCACTACATTCACCTTTAGATTCCGTTTCTTACACACTCTCTCATACTCATCCACCAAGCCTTGCAGCTCCCCTTTGTCTTCACTCAACAACACAGTATCATCTGCAAACAACAGTACAGGGAGTTTCCAAACACTATCCTCTCTCACCAGGGCCACTCCAACATCCACTACCCTACCTTGTACCTCTTTTATTACCCCATCCATGTACAGATTGAACAACCATGGAGACATGACACATCCCTGTTTCAACCCAACTTTCAAAGAGAAAAATTCACTTAGTTCACCATCCACATGCACTGCAGCCTTCGCACCATCGTACATACTCTTCACAGCATTCAGCAACTTCCCATCTACTCCATATATTCTTAACACTTTCCACAATCCTTGTCTATCCACCCTGTCATATGCTTTCTCCAGATCCATGAAAGCCGCATACAACTTCTTTCCCTTCTCTAGAAACTTTTCCACTAAAGATCTGAGAATGAATATCTGATCTACACAACCTCTTCCCTTCCTAAAGCCTCCCTGTTCTTCTCCAACTAATATCTCTGTTCTTTCTCTAACTCTGTCAATAAGTATCCTACCATACACTTTTCCTATTATACTAAGAAGACAAATGCCCCTATGATTACCACACACTTCTTTTTCCCCTTTTCCATTGTACAAGGGAATAATTATACCTGACTTCCAATCCTCCGGGACTCTACCTTCCTCCCAGGCCAATCTGCACATCTTCCACATCCATTCTACTACTATCTCTCCCCCATACTTCAGCATTTCACCACACACTCCATCAATTCCTGGGGCTTTCCCTGATTTAACTTTCTTCATTGCTTCCACAACTTCTATCCTACTGATTTCTTCCTGTCTTCTCACCTCCCTCCTTCTCCCAGCCATTCCCCAGCCACTTATACTCGCATTACTTCCATCCTCTACGTTCAACAATTCCTTAAAGTGTTCTCTCCATCTGCTCACTTTTTCTCCCTTCTCCACTAGTAATCTACCATTTTTATCTTTCACTCCCCTGCTAACTTAACTTCCACCCTGTCTTTCTCTCTTCACCTCTTTCCAGAACATTTTCTTACAGTCCCTCCACTTTACACTCAAATTCCTTCCAAATTCCTCATCCACTCTCTTCTTACTCTCTCTTACTAATCTTTTCACCTCTCTCTTTCTTTCTACATATAACTCTCTTCCGCCTCTCAACCTCGTCCACGCCCCTATTTCTCATCCATTCATTGTATGCTTTCTTTTTTTGTGCCACAGCCTGTTTCACGTCTTCAGTCCACCACGCTGTTCCTTGCACCCCCCACCATCTTCTCTTCCTTCCACACACCACATCACATGCTGCACATATTTCTTCTGTAAATATTCTACACAGACCTTCCACGTCTCCCGTCTTCTTCAATTCATATTTGCCCAATCGTTCCTTCACTTCTCTCTTATACTCTGCCTTTTTCTCATCCTCTTGTAACCTTTCCACTCTCCTTGCAACTACTCCTTCCTCTCGTCTTTCCCTTCTTCTATTCCTCCATCTTACATGAACTTTAATTCTGGCCACCACCAAGTAGTGGTCAGAAAGTCCACTCCCCCAACTTCTATAAACTCTTGCATCCATTACACATCTTCGCATCCTTTCATCCACACACACATAATCAATCATTGCCTTCCTTTCATTCAGTTCACCACCCATCCTTCTCATCACTCGCCATGTATACCTGTGGATCATTTTATGCCTGAAGAGAGTATTGGCTCTCACCAACCCCCTCCCAGCACAAATGTCCACTAACGCACTGCCATTCTCATCTATCTCAGCAGGCACACCCCACTCACCAACTATTCCATCCACCTTCACAGTCCCAACTTTACCATTCATATCACCAATCAAAAACACTCTCATTCCTTCCAAACTTTTCCATGCACACTTCTACATTTGTCCAGAACTCTTGTCTCACTCTTCTAGCACGATCTTGCGATGGCGCATACACACACACAATCGCCCACATTTTTATTCCAACTTTCAACTTTACCCACACAATCCTTGACCCAACTGATCCATACTGTCTTATGCTCCTCTTCCATCTTTTACTCACAATTATACATACTCCTTCCTTTGCCTTCTCATTCTCACCTACTCCTGCACATATACCCCATCCATACTCCCATTCTGTCACACTTTCTCCTCTCCATTTTGTTTCAGTTATTCCACATACATCCACTTTCGCATCCTCAAGCACCTGGACAATCTCTCTCTCTTTCACCTCATCATTCGCTCCCCTTACATTCCAAGTTCCAATTACAATGTCCTTTGTCCGGTCCTTGGTCGTCATCGTTTGGTCAGTCCTTGTCCGAGGCTTATATACAGTATATATATATATACAGTATATATATATATATATATATATATATATATATATATATCTATCTATATACCTAGGCTGCTTCCCCCAAGGAAAGGGAGGTAGCCGAGACAGGACGACACTCCCCATTTACTGATCCATTCAAACACATTCATTCGCATCGTAGCCCCAAAGGGGAGAACGGATAGATCCTCACCGCACCACACCGCACAAGGGTCAACTGCGCAATGCAATCTGTGACATCCGCAGCAGGTTCCAACAGCAGAACTGGTTTACCCCTGCCACATCATAACAGACCCATCCCCTTACCCGCACCTGACCACACTAGCTGATCAGACCAAATGCGGGAGAATATCCCCTTAGGGCTGTGTCATCACTTATTCATTCACAATTTCTCTCCATTTATTTCTGTCACGCACAGCCACACTTGCATCCAGCGCTCTCGTTTATTTCTGCTCAACAGACATCCCTCTTGCATCCAGCGCTCTCTTCACACTGTCCATCCATCCTATTCGTGGTCTTCCTCTCAGTCTTACACCTCTCACATCAGATCTAGTTATCTTTTTCACCAATCGCTCATTTTCCATTCTCTCCATATGCCCAAACCATCGCAACACCCTCTGCTCAACTCTACCAGCCATCTCCCAAAGAACTTCAGTTCTCCTTCGCACTTCATCATTTCGCACTCGATCCATACGCGTCACTCCACACACACTCCTCAGACACCTCATCTCCATTACATTCAAACTTTTCCTCTCTGCTACACCCATATTCCATGTTTCAGCCCCATATAACACAGTCGGTACCACAGCACCCTCATACAGCCTTCTCTTTACATCCATTCTAAGCGAACGACATTGAAACACTTTTTTCATTCCTCCCAGCACCTTTCCTACTTCATTTATTCTAAACTTCACTTCTGCATCTATTCTTCCATCCATAGCAACATGTAACCCTAGATATTTAAAACACTCTACCTCCTCAAGCAACTCACCATTCAAAACTGTATTCATCCCCCTACCATCTATCAACCTCATACACTTCATCACTTTACTCTTATTCTCGTTTACTTTCAATTTCCTCCTTCCACACACCCTTCCAAACTCCTCTACCAACTGTCTCAATCTCTTCTCTGACTCAGTCACCAGTGCAGTATCATCTGCAAACAGCAGCTGCTTCAGATTCCACTCTCCACCATCAACATTTACCAGACTCAGACCTCCACCTAAAACTCCTGCATTCACCTCCCTTACAACACCATCCATGTAAATATTAAAACAACCAAGGCGACATCACACATCCCTGTCGCAGCCCCACTCTCACGGGAAACCAATCACTCAGCATTTCCCACTCTTACACACGCTCTACTATTTACATAAAAACTTTTCACCCCTTTTAGTAACTTACCATCAAGTCCATACAATCTTAAAACAGTGCACAAAGCCTCCCTATCAATTCTATCATCCGCTTTCTCTAAATCCATAAATGCCCAAAACACATCCTTGCATTTCGCTAAATACTTTTCACACACTTGTCTCACAGCAAACACCTGATCAACGTGTCCCCTCACTCTCCTAAAGCCACACTGCTCATCACCAATCACTCCCTCTGTACCCTTTCTAACTCTCATGATTAACAGTACCATACACCTTACCTACAACACTCAACGGACTTATACCCCTAAGCTAGTACATTCATACTTATCACCCTTGCCTTTATGCATCGGGATCACAGAAGCACTTGCCCAGTCAATTGGCACCATACCTTTCTCAAAGCACACATTCAACAATCTTACTAATCAGTCAACAATAGTCACTCCAACACCCTTCAGGCATTCCACAGCACATACATCCATGCCTCCAGCTTTCCCTGTTTTCATCTCCTTTACTGCCTTCTTCACTTCCTCCTTCATGATCAAAGAATCATTTAGTTCTCCCAACACATTTATGTTTTGCACCCTTCCATCCGCCACAATCTCAGCCACCCTTTCCTTCTCTGTATATGTATGTATGTATATATATATTGAACAACCATGGGGACATCACACAACCTTGTTGCACGTCCACACCTATTGTCAACCATTCAGTTAGGTGCCCATTAACCCTTACATATGGTTCACTAACATCATAAAAGCTCTTGACGGCACCTAGCAGCTTGCTATCTACGCCATACATGGCAAAACTTTCCACAATCCTTCTTTGTCCACTTTATCATATGCTTTTTCCAGATCCATGAATGCCATAAACATCTTATGTTCTTTCTCACAAGCCTTCCCTGCTATCTTTCTCACTGCAGATATTTGATCCACACATCCTCAGCCACTCCTAAAGCCACCCTGTTCATCACTCACTAGGACTTCTGATATCTCTGTCACTTTCCCTTATATAATTCTTCCATACACTTTCCGTACCACACTCAATATATTTATGTCACGATAATTCTTGCACTCACTTTGCCCAGCTTTACTTCTGTACAGGGGTACAATCACAGCCTTTTTCCACTCTGCTGGCACTATATTTTCTGCCTATTGGTGACTTTACACTCCCTCTTCTGTCTTTCTTTCCTTCATTCTTTCCTGTTCCTATTGCCTATTGGTGACTGCACTGAGTGACAAGCCGAATAGTTTCCCATACACCAGGAAACAATTAACTGCGCTGGGTGGTAACCACATAACCACATCATGGCGTCTGGTGGTTTAGTGGGAATTGCAGTGCTCCAATCAGATTGAGCCAGTAAAGGCTTACATCCAAGTGGTGGTTGGGGTTGTTGCTTGCATAATGCCACTGAGGGATGAGTGAGGCTGGCCACTCTCATCTTAAATGTCAGGACCAATTTCCCCAGCCCTGGGGTCTTTCGCTCCTCGTAGGGCAATGTATATATATATATATATATATATATATATATATATATATATATATATATACTGTATATATATATATATATATATATATATATATATACAGAATATATATATATATATATATATATATATATATATATATATATATATACACACACATACAGTATATATATATATATATATATATATATATATATATATATATATATATACAATAATCACTCTAATATCCGGACGCCCAATAACCGAACATCCCCACTACCCGGACATAATTGTCCTGGGATCCAACATTCCCAAAATGGTCCGAACTTGGGGGGCCCCCCCCCCCCCCCCCAAAAAAAAAAAAAAAAAAAAAATTCCCGTCCGTAATTTGAACTTGCCGCGCATGCCGCGGAGAGCATTGTTTTGGCGCGTCATTTCTCCGATGTCCGATAGAGCGCCGCTGCATCCTCCCCACTTCCCGCCTGTCTCTCACCGCGAGTATATGCTCCTCGTAATGGCTGCCCACGTGATCGCTTTTGTGGTGGTGCCCTACCTGCTGCAGGGCCTCCTGCTGCTCTCGGGCCTCCTCTTAGTGTGTGTGATGATGGCCCCGCCACCTGAGAAGAGGAAGAGAGTGGTGTTGACTCTGGAGAAGAAGAGGGAGATATTGGAGAAAGTGGTTACGGGTTGGTCTTCTTCCCGCATTCTTCGCGAGTTCAACCTGGCCCGGTCTACTTTGTTCGATATCAAGAGGTCCCAAGACAAACTCATGCAGTAGACGGCTGACTTCTCGTCGAGAAGCAAACGCAACGTGGAAAGGAAGGTTATGTTTACCCCCAAGTTTGCAGAAATCGACCGATCCACGTTGATTTGGTATCAACAGCAACGTGCTGCTGGTGTGATGGTACATGGAACGGAGCTGAAGGCTGCTGCTGAGAAGTTCGCCAGGCTTCACGACGCCCTAGACTTCAAGGCATCCGAGGGTTGGCTCTTCGCGTTCAAGTTGCGACATGGCCTTACCAACCGTAAAGCACATGGCGAAGCATTGGACGCTAACGAGGATGGAGTTGACGAGTTTTGGCACAAGGCGAAAGGCTTGATCGACAGGGAGGGCCTAACTCTCGGTCAAGTCTACAACGCTGACGAAACTGGCTTATTCTATCGCTCGCTGCCAACGAACACTCTAGCCGAGGTGACGGAGAAGCGTGTACCTGGCCGCAAGCTGTCCAAGGAACGGATATCTGCTTTGTGTTGTGCCAGTGCTAACGGCATGCACCGGCTGAAGCCCGTTGTTGTTGGCCGCGCAAAGCAGCCTCGGTGCCATCGTGGGGTGATGGATGTCCTTCCTGTCGTCTGGTACCATTCTTTGAAGGCATGGTTCACAGCTGTGATCTTCAAAGACTGGTTTCACCGTCACTTCGTCAAGGAGGTCATCCATTACCAGATGAAGACACTGGGAATCCCGCGCGACCAGGTAAAGGCTCTCCTTCTACTCGACAATGCACCTGCCCACCCGTGCGACAAGGACTTGGGTGCTGAAAATGGCCATATTAGGTGCATGTTTCTGCCACCTAATACGACTGCTCTCATTCAACCAATGGACCAAGGAGTGATCCTGGCAACAAAGCGCCTATACCGTCGGAAGTTCCTGGACGAGGTGATGGTTGTTCTCGAGGACGAGGATGAGCGCAGGGAGGGACGGGACACACGAGGCAAGCGGACTTTGGAAAACCTTCGCTGCTACAACATCAAGTCTGCGCTGTACAACTGGGCGAGTGCGTGGAAGGAAGTCCCTGTGAAAACTCTTGAAAATGGTTGGTCTCGTCTGCTTCTCAGAACGGATGTGGAGTACGATTTTCTAGGGTTTGACGTGGATGACTTCCATGCACGGCTACGTATGCACTGCGACGATGTAGATGTGGACGATGTTCGTGAGTGGTTGGATGACGACGAGGGCGATCCTGGGTATCAGACGTTGTCTGATATCGAGATCACGTCTTCGGTTGCAGGTGTCAGTACCGAACTTGAAGATTCCGACGCTGAAGGCGACGATGATGCGGACTCCTCTCAGCAGGACACTACTCCAGCCATCCCCAAGCTGAGCGCACTCCGGGAACATCTAGAGTTCGTCCTAGACTACCTGGAACACCCGGACTGCGACAGGGAGATGGGGCCCTTGGGACTCGTGGAGGAAGTGCGTGCTTTCAGGCAGCGCATCATCAATCGTCAGAATCGTCGGTCATTGCGTTAATCAACCATTGACAGTTTTTTCAGGCCCGTGACCCCCGCTGTGCCCAGCCCTGGCTCCACTCCGTTGCCTCCCCAAGACAGGCCCTCATGCTCCGAGCCACAGCCCAGCACATCAGCCACGGTGGAGTCACCACTCGACGTGAGTTTGCGGCTGTCTTCAGAGTCCTCTGCAGTGGGTACGCCATCACCACGACCCAGCGATGCATCCCTAGGTCGCCTGCCAGTGATACTCTCGGACTCTGACAGTGAATAAACAGCAAAAACTTCTCCACTAGACCACACGGGAATTTTGAGTGTTGTGCAGTGAAAAAAACAGTGTGTTGTGTTAAGGATTTAAAGTTGTGAGAGAAAAGACTCAATAGAAAAAAAATGTAACGTAAATAGACATGTTTGTTTTGGCTTTGGAAAATTAAAAAAAATTGGGAAAAGTTAAAGTGCAACACTAAGTCACAATGGAGCATTATTTGGACAAAAGTGAACACTGTGAAGAGAATGGACTTCTGTGTGTTATTGACTAAGTTCAGTGCAAGACTTCAGGAAGAGTGTACTGCAAGTGCTTCAGGAAATCGTTCTTACTGTCAGAGTCCGAGAGGAGGCGGTTATTCATCGAGGTGGCCAGGGACTTGCTGTAAGTTGCCAGAATGTTTCATACTGTACTTTTTTCCCGACTATACTTACCTCATTTCACTCTTTAATATCCTTTATTGGTGTGAATAGGGTGTTAGTAGCTATGCATGTGCAGTAGGAATGTGTTTTTCTGAGTTAGGCTAGATATGGGTCCATAAGTACCAGAATGTTTATTAATGTATGAACATACTTCTAAACCCTCATTTTATGTTTCTTTTGCATTTATTTCAGTCATTTATGTGCCTTATTGGTGTGATTTGGGTCTTAAATAGGTGCTATGCATGTCCAGAGGGAGTTGTATAGGTGTTTCTCTGAGTTAGGGTCCATAAGTAGAAGTCCATAAGCTGGGGCCCAATATCCGGACAAAACCAATAACCGGACCTAGCTATGGCTCTATTACGTCGGATATTGGAGTGATTACTGTATACAGTAATCCCGCATATTTCGCGGTAGTTACGTTCTTGTAACCCCCGCGAAAAGTCAATTCCGCGAATACTCTATTAACAATTGAAAACTTACACTTGTGTCCACCATGCTGCCCATCACACAGTCCATGTCCATACTGATTGCGAGACAATTCGCCGTCAGACAATTCCCCGTCAAAACATGGACGATTCCCCTTCAGAACAATTCGCACCCTGGACGATTCCCCGCCATTCTATAAATATACTAATCAGTACTTTCATCAATATACTTATTATTAATTAATCAATACTTTAATAACTATATTTCAGGGGGATCCAGCAAAGTCTATGTTCAGTAGCATAGGTTCTGGATATTATTTATTAGTTGCACCTTTAGTCAATAATTAACTTGTTTCTTCCTCGCTGTAGTCGCCTTTGAATTATATTCTAGCGTCACCCATAGCTATCTTCATTAATGAAGGCGAATTGTTTTGTGTTTGTTGTGACTGCGAATTGTCCCGAAACCTCCATACTCATCCCGAAATACCTTCTTACAAGATTGAAAGCACATACTCCATTATGAAGGAAAAACGTAAACACCGTACTGTAATACACAATTATCTACACATTTATTAACAAAACAGTACAAAATAAAAAGATGCATTAACTGGTGATAGCAAACACTCGCACGGTCGTTTCTTAGCTTGTCCAGTAACACAATTTTCTTTGCTAAGGTCATAACTTGATCGTTTTGTCACTTTGGAGTTCTTACTAATTGTATTATTAGCCTTTGGTGAGGCTGGCTTACGTCCTGGGGCCATGTGGAAAGCAAGTGGGAGGCAAGAGGCTAATATCATAGTGTGGTTACAACCACAACAGCCACTTAAGGCAGTCAGGCGTGGACTGAAGAATGCGAGGCAGAGAGCAGTGTTGCCATATCCAAACAACGAAATTATGCTAGGGCAATGAAATTTGTTCCAAGTAAAAAATGAATTATGCTAACTTGAAGCTAAATGATAAAATTCTATACATATTCATGCAACATATTAATTATATATTGTTTACTATGAAAATATTGAACCTACATACAGTAAGAGGATAAATATCGGTATCTACCCATACTGCTTTTTCCCACGAAACTTACGTTTTTCTGATGGATTTTGATGTGATTCGTTCGATTTTGAGCATCATTTCCGTCGGAAATAACCAGATTTTGAGATATGACCCCCCCCCATCCCCCTGAAATAATGAGGGATCTTTGGGGAATCGGGGGTTATAGGGAGGGGGGAAAACAGAAAATGGTCATTTTCGACTGAAATGAAGCAGAAAATCGAATGAATCATACCAAAATCCATCGGAAAAAACTAGGTTTCATGGGTAAAGTACAAAGCTCAAACTTATCCTAACCTAACCGAACCAAACCGAACCTAACCTAAAATCTAACCTAACCTAATCCAACCTAACCTAACCTAACCTAATCCAACCCAACCAAGCCCAAACTGAAAGTAACCAACTATTCAAACATCTTCTTACCTTATTCGTCTCTCTCTCTCTCTCTCTCTCTCTCTCTCTGATTTGTAGCTTTTATAAAATTATTCTAAAAATATTCCATTCCATTCTAAATTATGCTAGAATGATTCTATAACTTCTAATATGCTAAAAAATATTCCAGACTCGAAAATTTGATGAAAATTATGCTAAAAGAATAAAATTATGCTAGATATGGTAACACTGGCAGAGGGGCCACGGGAAAGGGACAGAGGGTGGCGTGAGTTTACCGCGCTACAATTGGAAGCTGCGGGAATTTCAATTTTTTTTTTTTCTGTATATTCAAGGATATTTTTGTTGAACTTATTAATGCTAAGAAAATCCGCGAGAGGGCAAAACCGTAGACAAAAAATCCGCAAAAAATGCGGGATTACTGTATATATATCATCATCATCATCATCATCTGGACTTCGTTTCCCAACCTAGGACGGGGTGAGGAGTAGTAATGCCCAGACAGCCCAAATTTGCCCAATCCAGTGGGCCATGCTTCCATTCACTCATCATTCAACCCCCTGGAATCCTGGCTCAATTGAATACGCCAAAAACATTCACCATGTACTGTAGCTTCACACAAATGTATCTGATTGAGTCAGTCTGGATGCTGTCACATTAAAATTGGGTGGCAAATCCCTTATCATGCACTTTTCCTCACAACATTCATCCAGCCAGCTTGATTCCTTGTCAGTTCCCTAGCCTCACCAACTTCCAAACCTCTCTTCCTCACACACTCGTCCACCATATCTCTCCACCTTCTCCTTGGCCTACCTCACCTCCTCCCTCCTTCAAATTCACTCAGATATACCTTTTTCACCACTCTGTTGTTATGCATTCTCTCCATATGACCATACCATCTCAGTACACTCTCTTCGATTCGGGTGTCCACTGACTTCCTCACTCCACATCTTTCATGACCTAATTATTTCGTATCCTAAGCAAGTACTCCACATACATTCCTCAGCAGTCCCACCTCCACTGCTCTCACTCTTGACTTTTAATTTGCATGCCACACCATAGTCTCACATCCATATGTTAAAGTTGGCACTAACACTCCTTCATGTAAGCCTTGTGCAGCTGCAACACTCAAGCCTCTGTTTCTTATCGAGGCCTTCATTGCACCAGCTTTTTTCTTCCTTGTGTCGCTATACTTTCAACTTCTTTTGCACATTTTCCTTTGTATTCTATCACTGTACCCAAGTATTTGAATTCTCTCACCAATTCCTATCACAACCTTCTTTCTGATCGTCGGTATGGGTTCCGTGAGGGACGCTCCACTAGCGATCTTCTCACCTACCTTTCATGCTCCTGGTCATCCTTCTTTCCGGACTTTGGCGAAAGCTTTGCCATTGCACTTGACATTTCAAAGGCTTTCGATCGAGTCTGTCATAAATCATTAACCTCCAAACTGCCCTCTTACAGTTTCTATCCTTCTATATGTGCCTTCATCTATAGCTTCCTTTCTGGTCGTTCTGTAGCTGCTGTTGTAGACAGCCATCATTCTTCTCCTAGATCTATCAACAGTGGTGTTCCTCAGGGCTCTGTCCTATCACCAACTCTCTTCCTTTTATTCATCAATGACCTAAGCTGTACCTCTAACCCTATCCACTCGCACCTTGGTGATTCCACAATTCACCTTTCCATTTGGTTCCTGCAACGTCTTTCTTGACAGTTACTTAAACAAACAAGGGATGAGGCTATGGCAAACCTAATGTCTGACTTGGCTCATATCTCTGACTGGGGTAAAAATAATCTTGTTGTTTTCAATGCATCAAAAATTCAGTTTTCACACTTATCAACCCGATATAATCTTCCACAGGAGTACCCACTAATGTTTAATGATATCCAGCTCAGCCCTGCATCATTCTTGAACATGCTTGGGGTTTCATTCACTTGGGATTTGTCTTGGAAAGATCATATTGAATCTCTTGTAAAATCTGCTTCCAAGAGATTAGGTGTGCTAAGCCGACTCCGTACCTTTTTTACCCCTGCACAGTTGTTGACTTTATGCACGGGTTTTATTCGCCCCTGTGTACAATACAACTCTTTTGTGTGGGGAGGCTCCCCACATACAGCTCTTCTCAGTAGGGTGGAGTCAAAGGCTTTTCGTCTCATCAACTCTCCTTCTCTTACTGGCTCCCTTCAACCTCTGTCTATTCGCCGCACTGTTGCATTTTTATCTCTTTTCTGTCGCTACTTCATTGGTCGCTGCTTCTCTGAACTGTCTGCTTGCATTCCTCCACCTCTACGATGGGCGCGTAGCACCCGTCTAGCAACAAACTCTCATCCTTTTTTCTGTCCAACTCTCTAATGCAAGAGTTAACTGTTACTCCCAGTCCTTCATTTATGCAACAGGTCAGTTCTGGAACATTCTCCCCCTGTCTGTATTCCCTACTTCCTATGATCTCCAGTCTTCAAACGCTGTGTGTCCAGGCATCTCGAAATGAACGGATCTTGAACTTGGCTCTGTTTTTTATTGTTTTTGTTTTTTTTCATGGAAGTAATGGTTTCTGGGCCCCTGGCCTTTGGTTCCTTCTTTCTTGCATAAAAAAAAAAAATTCCAGTCTCTCTCTCCATTCACTGTAACATCGTACTGGGAGTTACCTTCTTTCTCAGTAACCATCACTTTACTCTTTTCTACATTTTATATATATATATATATATATATATATATGTATATATATATATTTACCTATCTATCTATCTATCTATCATTTATCTGTCTATCTATATATACATATGTTTATATATACTGTATGTATAATATATACTGCTATGTATATATATATATATATATATATATATATATATATATATA
This sequence comes from Coenobita brevimanus, assembly GCF_032717465.1. Taxonomy (NCBI): domain Eukaryota; kingdom Metazoa; phylum Arthropoda; class Malacostraca; order Decapoda; family Coenobitidae; genus Coenobita; species Coenobita brevimanus. The sequence goes on from NC_136959.1 coordinate 49,311,441, forward strand.
TATATATATATATATATATATATATATATATATACATACTGTATATATTTCATTCATTTATACAGTATATCCATATTTGAGCAGCATTTTGACTGACTGTGGTTTAATGGGTAATTATTGTGCTCCAATCGGATTGAGCCGGTGAAGGTTTATATCCAAGGGTGGTTGGGGTTGGTTACTCATGTAATGCCACTCAGGGATGAGTGAGGCTGGTCACTCTTATCTTAAATGCCGGGACTAACTGCCTAGGCCTAGGCTCCTACGCTCCTCATGAGGCAGTGTAGGTTTGGATGATGGATGGATGGATAGTTATAAAAACTGTCTGACGGTGACTGGCAGAACAGGAAAGGATGGACTAAGTCTGCTTTTCCTACCAGTTTTTTGCTTAGTTTTGACTTTGACAGTTTTCCCCAAGATTTCTCCTTGTAGCATCTTATTCTGGTATACCAGTATTAACCCGAGACGTCCCGTCGACATTTGGATACGTTGCAACATTTTGCATTTGCCAGTCCCGACGACGTACTGGTATGTTGCGCAATTGCAAGGTTCATAATCTGCACAATTTTCAATTTTCGGGCGTGATTTTTCGTACGTATACACGGGACACCTTCCTCTATTCCTCTACAAGATGCCAAGCAGGGACAATACCTTACACCGCATAACCTCCCCCCCCCCTGCACGCCATTGTCTCGGCAATTCACCTGTTACCAGTGACCTGGCCAATAAAGACATTCAGGGCCAGAGTGATTCCCCAGTCGATGACAATGTGGAAGACAAAGTTTACATAGCATTAGAGGAAGAAACAGTCAGAAATGATGATCAGGTAATGTGGTAAAAAAAGGTCAGGTATGGTGATGAGTTAGTGAGTGAAACAGTGCATATAATGCCTATATTACTGTATTGTTTGAAAACCAATATACTCTTGTACTACATATAAATTCGTACCACGTAAATAAATAAATACCGTTTATGAGTGGTGTGAAATAGTTACCCTCCCATAGAACTCGTTTTCTTTGGTGCCAGCCTGTTAGAAAACCTAGTAAGGTAAGGAGGTACTGCTACCTGGATCGAGTATTTTAAACCTCAGGTGAGCGATTTCTCTATGAATTTTCGATGTTTCTCACCAAAAGCTGAGGTTTTAGCCCAAAATTTTTTTTTCAAAAATACCTTTGGATTGGGGGGTGTCGGAGGTGCAAAATAGCTCGGGACGTGATGGGTTAAGGACAGTGGACTTTGTTAAATCAGTTTTCCTCCTTGATATTTACATAAGGCATTTACATATTGATAGTTCTAATTTTATGACTATTTGCAGCAGAGGACCGTATCAAAAGTAGCTATTCATTGTTCCCTTTCTTTCCTACACTCCTATAATCCTGCATCTCATTTTCCCAAATTTATTACCAAATTAGTTTTATTTCATAACTAGTAGATGTTGAATGACAATGATTAATGGAGTTTGTAATGCAACAGTACTGACTTAAATGTAAACTAGACAGTCACAAACTCACAATCGGTGGAGCCGTTTTGAAAATGAAGATTTAAAGCTATATCACCCCCTCACCTTTGACAGTTACACAACACTATTGGCATTATACTTATGGGACTGAAACAACTTGATGTTAGGCTACTTTCTCCTGCTAGCAGGACAGTGGATGATGCCTAAAGGCACTAGGGAAAAAGAGGAAGAAGTGGGTAGAGTGGTTACAGGACAGGGGTTCAATTGAAATGAGAACTGAATATACTCAGAGCAAGAAGTACATAAACTAGTGAAGAGGGGAAAGGAGGTAAATGATGATCAAGGAAGAAAAAAATGAATGCAAATTACTCTGAAAAGAGAAAATTATTCTGGAAAGAGTTGTGGAAATATAGAAATGAGGGTGGAAAGAAATGCGAAAATGTGATGGATGTAAGTGGTAGATTATTAACCCATGAGGATGAAGTAAGGATCAAATGGAAAGAATATTTTGAAAGCCTAATGAATGGAAATAGAGAGAGCAGAGCTGCTGTGAACCTGATTGGTTTTGGGGGTGTGCAGAGAAGGAATGCCATGCCAGGAAACGTGACACTCACACGGGTGAAGAATGCTGTGAACCGGCTGAAAAGTGGGAAAGCAGCTGGGGTAGATGAGGCGTATGCAGAGATGGTTAACTTGTTAACTGCTGATTGCTGTTTTTTGGAGGTGTCCCTGGTGTGCAGACATGGGGGTAAAAATGAAATTTCCCAAAAGCCAAATTTTGTCATAGGAATTGAGAGAACATATGGCAAAGTATATAGTAATGAAATATTAGCTCAATATTTACCTTGGTAAAGCCATGGATGAACATCGAAGTGTTTGATTCCCTATTGGAATGTATGGTTTTCGTTTTCTTTTTCGGTTTTGGTTTCAGTTTTGGTTTTGAAGGCTCAGACATGCTTGCATGGGTCTGCCTTGGTCACCATGGCACTATATTCAGAATTCACCTGTACAGCCAGGGCTGTATTGAGAAGTCGCACTCGGAACAGTCCAGGCTGTATAGAGCAGTTAACAGGTTAAGTGTAGTGGAGAGAGTGGAATGGAGTGCTTGTTTGATATGTATGAAGGCATGGATGTGTGAAACTGTGCCAGCAGAGTTGAAAAAGGCTTATTGTACCCCTGTACATAATTAAAGGTTAGCAAAGGGAGTACAAGAATTATCATGGCATAAGTTTATTGAGTGTGGAAGAGAAGGTATGTGGATGAATTATTATAGAGAAAGTAAGAGAGATATTAGAAGTCCTAGTTAGTGATGAACAGGGTGGCTTTAGGAGTTGCAGGGGATTCGTTTTCATTTTTTAAAGGCTCCAACATGCTTGCACGTGTCGGCCTTGGTCACCTAATGGCGGCTGTCCATGCTGCACGATCCATTGCAGCCTCCCTGTTCAGTCCCTTAACCCTGAGGTCACACTTAATGACCTCGTCCCATATCTTTCTCGGTCTACCCCTCATAACCCCACCCCCAATATTAACACTTCTCACCTTCCTCACCCAATTATCATCCCCCATCCTCTCCACATGTCCAAACCATCTCAATCCACCTCTCCTCATCACAACACCAATACACTCCAGTCCCATCCTACTTCTCAACTCTTCCATCGTAAACCCAGCCCCTCCAGGCCTTGGACGCAGGGATGCACTGCACATCCACCTAATCATCGTCATTTCTGTACGTCTGAGCCGGCGAGTATCTTCCTCCTTTACTGCCCAGGTCTCATTACCATACAGCATTACACTTCTAACACATGCTGCATACAAAGACCCCTTAGCATGTAGGGAGAGTCCTCTCAATGTCAGGAGAGGCAAGAGGTCCCTGAAATTCTTCCAACCACTCCTCACTCTAGCCACAGAGCTAGCTCCAGCCCCACCTCCAGCACACAACATGTCTCTGAAATAACAAAACTCTTCCACACACTCAAGAGATTCACCAGCAAGTTCAATCCTTTCACGTCTGACAATCTCCACCTGCTCACCCCTTGCAGTAAGACAGATAGAGGAGAAGGCATGTGAGAAGGACTATAAGGTGTTTATGGCATTCATAGATCTGGAAAAGCATACGACAAAGTAGACAGAGAAGGATTGTGGAAGGTTTTGCACATGTACTGTGTAGATGGTAAGCTGCTAGTTTTTTTTTTTTTTTTTTTTTTTTTTGACTCTGGGCATACGCCTCACAGCCTGCTATCAAGGCCCATCAGTCCTACTACATACCATACACCTCTACATGTCACCACTTCGGCACTAATACCCACCGTCCATATTGAATGCATACTAGGGCTGTCTCATACAGGACTGGTGTGTTGGTATTAGTGGGGGTATTTTTACGACATCGACGGGTCTTCTGGTAGATCAGTAAAGCCTGTTTTAATGAAATTCAGGTCCTTAAACTGTTCCCTGCCCCAGCCGGGGTTTGAACCTGAGTCCGTAAGGAATGCACGCCACCTCTCTACCGAGTGAGCCACCGCCTCAGGTGCCGGCAAGAGTTTTTATGATGGTAATGAGGTTCACGATCAGTGTGGGCATGCAATAAGGTTGTGTGATGGCCCTATGGTTGTTCAATATATACATGGATTGAGGGATGAGAGAAGTAAAAACACAAGTAATGGAGAGATGGATGGCTTTGGTAATGAATGTTGATGGATAGAATATCTCAGATTTATTGTATGTTGATGATGCAGTACTATTTGCAAATACCAGACAAGAACTTGGTAGACTAGTGCAGAGTTTTGCTGATGTCTCTGAGTGTTGTGCCTTGAGAATAGATGTAGAAAAGAGTAAAATGATGGCTATTGAGAGAGAAGGTGACTCCTAGTGTGATGTTACAGTGAATGGAGAGAGTGGAATTGGCGAGAGAGTTCAAGTACCAGGGCACAGTGATAGAAAAGAGAGGAAAATGTTCGAAAGAAGTGGAAAGCAGAGTGACACTATGAAGGAAAGTAGCTGGTGCTATGAAGGCCTTGATCAGAAGCAGAGGCTTGAGTGTTGCAGCTGCACAAGGCCTACGTGAAGGAGTGTTAATGCCAACTTTAACATGTGGATGTGAGACTATGGTGTGGCATGAAAATGAAGAGTAAGAGTGAGAGGAGTGGATATGGGACTGCTGAGGAATGTATGTGGAGTACAGAGTTGATAGGATACGAAATAATGTGATTCGTGAAAAATACAGAGTAAGGAAGTCTATGGACACCAGAATCGAAGAGAGTACTGAGATAGTATGGTCATTTGGAGAGAATGGATAACAATAGAGTGGTGAAAAGGTATATCTGAGTGAATTTGAAGGAGGGAGGAGGTGAGGTAGCCTAGGCCAAGGAGAAGGTGGAGGGATATGGTGGATGAGTGTGTGAAGTAGAGAGGTATGGAAGTTGATGAGGCTAGGGGACTGACAAGAGATCAAGCTGGCTGGATGAATGTTGTGAGAAGAAGTGCATGATTTGGGATTTGGCACCCCCTTTTAACGTGATTGTGTCTGGATTGACTTTATTGAATCGACTTTATTGGATCGGTTTATGTGAAGCTACAGAATGTGGATGGAGTTGAGAGGTATATGAGGGAGGGGGGGATGAGTTGGGGGGAGGGGAGTCAAATGGTGGGTGACAGAGTGACTTGGAGGCGTTTTGTCTGCGGCCACCCTTTGCGGGATTAGGGCGTCGGGCTATAGATAGATAGATAGATAGATAGAGCCAGGACCCCGGAGTCATGAATGATGAGTGAATGGAAACGTGACCTATTGGATTGGGCAAACTTGGGCTGTATGGACGTTGCTACTTCTTACCCTGCCCTAGGATGGAAAAGGAGGTCCGGATGATGATGATGATGATGATGATGATAAAATGAAAACCTAGGAATCTGAAGACAACTGGGATCATGTGTGTTGAATTTTAAATTTGCCTGTGTTTCATTCTGATATATGTTACAGCTGCTACTGTTTCCAGTGTTACTTGTTACTTTCCCATGTTGGGTCATCATTTGTCAATATCAGTTACAGCTACAGAGTATAAAGATGGAAATGGAAACATAACAAGCTTTCCATTAAATAAGTTCTTCTCTTAATGACAGACAATCAGCTGCAAGAATGGAGGCTCACATAGGTTTTATTTGCAAGGTTCAGTGAATTCACCATAGTAATGATAGTTCATAGATACTTCAAGTGATCTTATGTATTAAGCTGAGAGCTTTTTGTGAGTTAGGTACCAAATATTCCATGTTTTATACATGTTCAGTTTTCCACCCAGTCCCTACATTGTTTTGTTAATTTAAAGCCATGAAAGATATTTTTACTGGTATCTGTGTTGTAACACCCACTTTCTTCCTCCCCAGCCATGTAGACCTTAGAGAGGGCATAAAATTTTAAGTCATGAATCTGTGTGAATATCCTCCTGTATTTGGTATTTGTGACTATCAGGGCACTACATTACAACTGGTATCGCAAATTGGTGGTATTTAGAATAAGCTCCTCCTGTTTACAAGCCCTTGCAATGTACTTCCTTCATACTCTTCTCTCAGACTATTATTCCTTCCCTCCTTCCACACTAACTCATTCCTTACTCATACACTATCTGGTTTAAGTGAATGTAATGAATGAAAGCAGACAGACTGCTGAGTATCACCATGTGCAGGGCATGCAGATGCCTTGGCAGATGGTATTATGGCTGATACCAGTTGGAGGTCCACACTATATTGGTGCCTCTTCTTATATTTTTTGTCAATGTTATTCTTCTCTTCCAAGATGTCTGTTCTACTCAAGGCCAAGGAATAGCTTGGAAAGGGAACTGCAGCTATCAAGGCACTGCATTCCTAGGGCTTGTATATGTAGAAAAAACTGTGCTATTCTAAAGCTCTCCATTTTCCTAACACTTTTTTCCTCCTATTGCCAGTGTACCATCCCACTCCTCTTTACTCACCCCATGCTTTTTATCTCTGACATGGGGAATACTGTAGTGCAGTACGGTAGTAAGTAACTCTCCATTATTTCAGCCTGTTCTTACCACTCTTCTTTACATATCCTATTTTTTTTGCTGTGGCATGAGAACAGTTCAGTATTTTTTATCTTGAAAGGCAGTGCAACAGTAGGGCTGATTTAGGGGGCACACATTCTTAGGTATTACTGAATTAATCTGAGGTAGGTAGAGGGTCTTGAGAGTATCATAAAGCTCATGAAAAGTCTAAGTTATCTGTGTTATAATAACCAGTAGCCTGGAGAGGGTTCATTTTTGGGGAGACATGCCATTGTGATTTAGACCTGAATTGATCTGATGAACTTCAGGTAGCCTGGAAGCACATGAAATAGTGTAAATTGATTGAAATAGGACAGAAATGATTTCTGTGGGCTTGAACATGCCCTGAAATGGTCCAGAATGAAGCTGAAGTTGCCTGACTGGATCAGATTGAATTTAACTGACTTGAATAGACCTGAACTAATCTGACTGAACCCAGTTGCATTTAAAAAGTTTGCATAGGCATATTTAGACTATAATGGACCTAAATAAAAATCAGTGGCCCTCATCTAAAGTGACTTACCGTGACTGAAGCTGAATGGATGTTGTAACTTAACTGCAGTCTGTCTGACTGAGCACTAAGTAGACTTATTAACCACAGGTAAGCAGCTGCTGCCAAGGGGGCATCTTGCAGGTATAGTACAGTACATACAATGTGTAAGGAACCAGCAGCTCCATGTGGATGACAGGACCTAACTAGGGTCCTTCCACATGGCAAAGTGGAAGGGAATATGAGGAGGTTTGGCTCTTAGGTGAATGCCACAGCTGTTCCACTGCTTCCAAGGGTGAAATGTACCAACATATGTAGGCTTCGTGTCAGAGTCACTTTAATGGATCTGAAGGACCTGAATGGATCCAAATGGACCTGAATTGGTCCAGCTTAACTGAGTCTAACTGGGACTGACAGCGCTTAAATATGTCGTATCGTATCGTCTACAGTATAAAGGCTCCAATGTGCTTGCTTTCATTAGCCTAGGTTAGCTAGCCTACTTGATGGCGACCGTCCATGCCGGTCATTCCCTGGCAGCCTCCTTCTTCAGTCATTTATTCCTCAGGTCACACTCTGTAACCTTCTGCCAGGTCTTTTTTTATTTGCCTCTTGAACAATACCCCTGATGTTCACACTTCTCGCCTTCTGCACCCAGTTGCCATCATCCTCTCGACATGTCCAAACCATCTCACTCTACCACTTCTCATTACGCCACCCATACATTCCAGCCCCATCCTTCCTCTCAACTCATCAGTCTCAGTCTTAGTCCCCTCAGGGCCCAGATTCAAGGACACACTAAACGTCCATCTCCTCATTGTCATTTCTGTATGTTTGAGCTCATGAATATCCTTTCTGTACTGTCCAGGTCTCACTGCCATACAGCTTTGCTCTCATAACACTTGCTGCATACAAAGATCCCTTAGCACAGAGGGAGAGCCCTCTCCGGAAAGGCAACAGCTCCCTGAACTTTCTTCAGCCACTCCATACCCTAGTCATAGAGCTAGCTCCTGCCCCACCTTCAGCACATAACAGGTCCCCCAAATAACAAACAACAAAACTCCACACACTCTAGAGACTCTCTAGGAAGATCAGTCCTTTCATGCCTGACAGTCTACGTGCTCTCTGTGATACACTGCACACACGAAATCAACATTATTTCGTGTTCTACCTCTAATACCACTAGATCTCTTATGCATCCACGTATCACAGCACTGCACAAGATGAAGTTACTTCCCACATCCTTGTGGCAAACTGCACATGGCCATGCTCCCTCTGCTTTGACATTACCACCAGTCCTAGTCCTGGATATCATCACTTTTGTTTTATCTACATTTACTCACGAACCTTTCTGCCCCATTCCATCTCTCCATTTCCTAAATCTTTCCTTCACTTCCCTTTTGTTCTCTGCAGTCAACACCAAGTCATCAGCATACAACATCTTCCATGGGAGTCCGTTTCTGAAGTTATGTGAGAGCGTCAAGCACCATGACAAACAATAAGAGTCCCAAGGCTGACCCCCTGATGCATGTCAGCATTCACAGAAAACTCATCACTCAAATCTACATTCACTGTCACCTTGTGTGAGCACCCACATATACTGTTTAGCCATAACCAGTCTAACCAGCCACTCCTCAATCCTGAGCTTTCTCATTGCCCACTTCACCACCTCACTAAGGAGTCTGTCAAAGGCCTTTTCCAAATCAGCAAAAACAAATTATGAATTTCTTTTCCTTCCTCTGTATTTTTTCTTGAAGCTGTTGGGCAATGAATATGGCATCAGTGGTCCCCTTGCCTGCCATAAACACAAACTGCGTCTCATCAGCATTCACTCTTTCCACTATCATACCTTCTAGAACCCTCTCCATTACCTTCATTATCTGGTCCAGAAATTTTATGCTCCTTTAATTTTTTCATTCCTGTGCATCGCCCTTTCCCTTATACACATTTTCAGTCTCACTTTTCAGCCAGTCATCTGGGACAACACACATATAATCGAATTTATCAAATCAGTAACTAAACCCACTCCTGTATCTCCTTTGGCCCTCAACATTTCAGCAGTCAACCCAGACATACCAGCCACCTTCCACAACTGCATCATGCCTATTGCCTTGCTCACAGTAGCAGCATCAATCAAAGGCCAAGGATGAAACCCTGGATCCACTGACTCCAAACCTTCCCTGGTCTAGTCAAACTCCTGATTCAGCAACTGGTTATAGCTAATGCCCTCTCCAAGCATCTTTAGTATCCTCATAGTCCACCACTACCTTTCCTTCATCATTCTTCACACACCACCCACCTATGATATCCTTGTTTTCCTTCTTCATCAGATTTTCCACCTTAGATACCATATGAGGTCTGTCCAAAATGAAACCAAACTTTTTAAATAGCGCACCAGCTAGCTCACCTGATGCGATTGCACCGGGAGTGGTGTGTAGCAGCCACTTTGAGCTTTAGTCTAACTAGCTGCATCACGTCATGTTACGTAGCCAATGAGGTACACATGTTTGAGTGAATGTGTGTTTAGTGCACTTGGTAATTTGTTGCCAGTTGAATAATGAAGGAACTTGATGAGCAACGTGTTTGCTGGAAATTCTGTTTCAGACTGGGGAAAACTTTTATGGAGACTTTTCGAATGTTGCAACAGGCCTATGCGATGGATTGTCTAGCTGTACACAATGTCACAAGTGATTCCAGCGGTTCAAATCAGGATGAACATCCATGGAAGACAATCCCAAATCTGGACTCCCATTCACGTCAACAGATGACAATCATTTTGAGAAAGTGTATGCTGTGATCTGTGAAAAACATCCCCTGACTGTGCATGAAGTTTCCAAAGAAGTAGGCATCTCTAAAAGTTTGTGCCACACAATTTAAACCGAAAAACTGAAGGTACATTGTGTTGCCACAAAATTTGTGCTATGTCTGCTGATAAAGGGGCAAAAAGAGAATTTTGTCAAAGTCAGTCAGGAGCTGTTTGATTGTTCAAATGTTGGTGAAAACTTTCTGAAAAATATCATAATAGGTGATGAAATGTGGGTGTACTGCTACAATGTTGAAACAAATATGCAGTTGTCACAGTGGGTTGGAACATCATCACAATGTGCAAAAAAAAGCATGTCAGATTCGCTCAAATGTAAAGATGTTGATTGTCCTTTTTGATTGGAAGGGTATCATTCATCATGAGTTAGTTCCACAAGGTCATCCAGACAAACAAAACCTGGATGCTGCACCATGACATTGCACCTGCTCATGCATAGCTCCTCATCTGTGACCTTCTGGTGAAGCACAAGATTACTGTCGTCCCTCAGTCACCCTAATCGCACGGATTTTGCCCCTGCAGACTTTTTAATTGTTCCCAGAGTTGAAATCCATCCTGAAAGGTCACGATTTCAGGTGACAGAAGAGATAGAAGGAAATTTGCTAGTGCACCAAACACTGTCATCCAAGCATGTGTACCTTTGATGATTAAATGACATGGTGTGGTGCGGTTAGTGTTAGACTAAAGCTCAAAGTTGCCACTTCACAGCACTCCCATGCATTCATGCTAGACTGGCTGGTTGGTGCACTATTTGAAAAGTTTGGATCCTTTTTGGACAGACCTTGTATTCTTCCATTCATCACCATTTAGGTTATCTGAGCACTAGAGTGACCTGCATTATTCCATTTGGGCTGGAATTCTGTTTATACCCAGACACCATAATCCCATAAGGGGTGGCCGTTTGTCTTTGAGTTAGTGGTTTCACTGGGAGGGGCACCAACCCTCCGCCAACCCACTTGACAGAGGGAACGTGTGGGTTGGTTATATGGTTATCATCCAATGTTGTAAATGGTTTGCTGGCTTACAGGAAAGTATTATGCTTGGCACTTAATGTAAAGCTACCTGAAAAGGAAAGCAGAAGAATAAAAAATGACAGGAAAGATGGGAGAAATAAGAAGAGAGGAGGGCAGACACAGAAAAAGAATGGTGAAGGTGAAGGAAGAAGTAGGCAGCACTGCATCAAGTGAGTGGATGATGGTCACCACCACCTACCACAAAATCAATGTAAAGTGGCAAAATGAACTGGAAGTGTGATCAACAAACTGATTGGACATTTCTGAAGGGCACTCCCAAGCTGGCAAGAATAGTTTGGAAATAACAAATATAAACTAAATACAGTAATTGTTATCATAGTAAAGGTGTTAATTTGGTGCTACTCAATGGGCCTAAATTGACCACATTGGATGTAAAAAGACCTGAAGTGGCAGTTATGTAGGCAAGATGTAAGTTCCTGGCTGACATATAAGTTTCCAAAGCACCTTTGCACATTAGTTTAATTTCCAGCAGCTGGTACATGCATTGCACTTATTGATGGAATATTAAACTACTGGTTTACAGGCTTCAGCTACAGAATTTGTCTAAGTTGGTATGCAGCTATTAGGTTATAGCCAAAGCTATATTTTTGAAGGTTCTGATCCTCATTATTGTCTCACTGTGTGGAACATGAAGGCACTTTCCAACCTCTCTCCCATAAATCCTTTTGCCAAGCTCTTATTGAATACTGTGGAACAACAGACTAGAGTCTGTTATTTCCTATTTTATTAACACCATTTCTGTAGAGCAATACATCTGCAAGAAAGAGAAAGTTCTTGTTATAGGTAACACTTGTGTAGCTAACTGTAATTTGTCTGCACTGGTAGCTGTACTTACTGATGTTTATAAATGCAGATGTAGTGGTGTTCGTAGTTTGACGTGGAGAATATGTAATATCCTGTGTCCTCTAGATTGTCTGGAATAATTGGAATGAAACTTTTGTGCTCTTAATGGCTCATAAAAGTACACTCAGTCACTACCGTGTGTTGCTATTGAACTAGTAGAAGTGTAATGTGATCATCAAGAATTATTGTGTGTGATTGTTTGTAAGAAATAATGTATGCCGTATTTACAGGGCAACTACTAAATACATGATACTGTGTTTCAGAAATGCCGATATATGGATACTGTCCTCGCTGGGAAGATTTTTATCTTGTGGTTTGTGATGTATGTGGACATACCATAAAACCACAGGCCTTGAAACAGCATATAGGTATGTATAAAATTTGGTATCTTTTAAGGTTAGCTACATTTTTTAAAATTTCAGGGTTCATGTACTGACTGCATGTGTTACTCCCCCCCCCCTTTTTTTTATGTGTGTGTGCAGAAGCATGTGCAAGTTACAGTACCTTTTCTTTTTTTTTTCTTTTTTTTTGGGGGGGGGGATGTGCAGGGCAGTGACAGCCCCAACTGCTTATATGACCACCACAAAACTCAGTGGAATAAGAGGATTGTCTCACCTCAAGGCACAGTGAGAGATGCCTAAAACCCCACCATGATGATGAAAATCTGATGAATCTTCTCATATATCAGGTGATACAGAGAGCTGTCAAGTTTCCACAGCAAGACTCATTCCCTTTGTCCTGGTGTTGATCTGGTTGACTCATGAAGGTTGATTTGGGGAGGAACAGGTTGGAGTACTCTTCAGATGGGAGCCTAGCTATAGTTTATTGCAAGTTAGAAATACATTCAGCCATACTCCCTTTATCACATTGATCCTGATGTAAACAGGTTTAAGCAAGTTGAGCATGACAGCTAATCACCATTCTCCAATCAGTTACCTTGTAAGTGACTGTAGTGGAATCAACATATCTCCCCCGCTGGCAGTACAGTTCTTACCTAAATTCATACTCAAGCCAGGACATTAATTTGATCTAAACATCATGATGAAATGTTTAATTCATAAAACTGCTACATTTATCCAGTATTATGTAGCTCTTGGTTAGAGGAATGTAATGATATAGAAAAATTAGTCATTAATGTCCCAAATGTTGAAGGGTAAGTGAAAACTGCACTTTTTTGTTTAACTCAATAGCTGCTACATACATCATATGGAGAATAGCGTGCGACTGCTATGTACATCATATGATCAAGTTTTTTTTTTTTTAAGCCACACTACGTTTTTCACCCAAATGTCCATAAATAGCGTACAATGGCCAAACTAAGGTAAATACTGTAATTAAGTCATATTTGGTTTTCCTATTCTTTCCCATGCACTCTTTCATTTAGCCTGTAAGAGCAAAAATTATTTTTGACCAAAAAAAAAATTTTTTGTTTTTTTGTGCTTGGGGGGGATCACCCACGAAACCTAATGCTGCATTTAACGGGTTAAGAAAAAGGTGTATTCATTTTTTTTCGTATTGAAATAAAGTTATATATAAGTTCATGAGGATTCGATTATTGTAAAGGCATCATAGATTGGTGTTTCAGCTAACAGTGCTGAATAGTTGATGCTTAGTATTCATGAATTTGCTATTTCTAGTACAGTACATTCGACCCGTGCTACAGCCTCCTCCTCTGGTAGGAGGAGGCTGTAGCACGGGCCAAACAGGGTGGTACTCCCGAGGGGAATGGGAATGCTGGTGATAGGGAGAGCTGGAGCTCCTGTTTCACTAGCTATCTAACCATCCCCTTTGCTGACCTTTTCAGTGTGACAGTAACATGGAGAGTAGACCAGCATACTCTCCCAAACATTTCCTTTAACTGTTTTATGCACTACACAACATGCACTTTACATTTCACACAACGTATCCCACTACGTTACAGGGGTTGGCGCCAGCAAGGGCATGCGGCCAAAAAACTTTGCCCCCGCTACCTAGTGGCGGACTTCTGGGGGAAGGCCTGACTGGGGTTCCACCAGCATAGATCATGGGTCCGGGGTAAGATGGGGCTTGAGCCTGTGCTAGAGAGTACAGGGCATTGCAGTTCCCAGGCTGCCGCTTCCGCCCAATAGAGAGGGGCCCGAACCTGGGAGTAGTGCCCCAGGAGACTGCCCTATCAGTGGGTGTATAATGGCAGGAGAGTTGCAGTGCCAAGGTGCGCTTGGAGGGTGTCCATGCAGCTTTCCTGGCAGGGTGCCCTGGGGCCACTACCACAGCCACTGGTAAGCTGGTGGGCTAGGGGTCCCAAATCCATTGCCTGGAGCTGGGACTGTGCAGTGAGTGGGGCATGTGGTATGTCTGTCCCCCTCTATTAATACTGACTATGACAGAACACAAGAAAAAGTTTCAAAGCAAGCCTGAGTACAGTAAATGACCCAGGGGGATGAGGGTGGGTTCATGGAATGTGGGAAGTTTGAGGGGAAGAGCGGGGAAGTCGTTGAGGCATTCAGTAGGAGGTGGGTGGATGTGGCATGTTTGCAGGAAGTCTGGTACAGGGGTGGATCAACCAGAAAGATTGTTGGGAATGATTGTTACTATAAGTTGTTTTGGCAGGGGGGAACAGACGGATATGGGGATGTTGGTGTGATGGTTGCGGAGAAATGGGTGGAATATGTTATGAGAGTAAGCGATAGGATATTGGTAGTGAAAATTCTATTCGGTAGAAAGATGGCTGCAATTACATCGGCATATGCTCCACAGGCAGGATTGGATGAAGCAGAGAAAGATTTTGGGATGATTTAATACGTGTAGTAGGTGGTATGCGGGATGATGAGATAGTGGTTTTGGGAGGGGACTTAAATGGTCACGTAGGTGAATCAGCACAAGGTTATGAAGGAGTACATGGGGGATGTGCGTATGGTATAAGGAATGCGGAAGGGGAAAGGATACTTGGGTTTGGGAAGGCAATGGACATGATTGTGTGCAACACATATTTTAGGAAAAGAGAGAGTAGGTTAATTACGTATGAATCTGGGGGAAATAGCAGTCAGATAGATTATTTTCTGGTTACGAGGGAAATACAGTCAGATAGATTATTTTCTGGTTAGGAGGGCTGATAGGAGGTTAGTGAGGGATGTTCAAGTTATAGGAAGTGAGAAGTGTGTGCAGCAGCACAGACTATTGATTTGTGATATGGTGCTTAAAGAACAAGTGATGAAAAAGAGGACTTATGTACCTAGGAGGAAAATATGGAAGCTGAAAAACCAAGCAGTAAGGGATGCCTTCTATAGCGAGTTGAGGAGAGTGGTGGCTGAACAGGGAGCTGTAGACAGAGGCGTTAATGAACAATACAGAGCCCTCAAGAACAATTTCTTGAGAGTTAGTGATGTAACATGTGGTTGGACAAGAGGACCACCAATACATAAAGTAACTTAGTAACTTGATGGTGGGATGAGGGTGTAGAAGCTGCGGTTAAGGAGAAAAGAAGGCTTTTCCGGGAATGGAAGAAGGGTGGTAGCAAAGAGGAATATTTGGCTGCCAAGTGTAGAGCTAGAAGAGAGGTATACAGGGCAAAGTCTGAGTCACAGAGACAATTACTTGATAACCTAAATCATGGGGAAAGGAAAAATATGATATTTAGGGTGGCAAGTCAAGTGAAGAGGGATAATCGGGATATTATAGGTGAGCAGTGTGTGAAGAATGATGAAGGAAGGGTAGTGGTGAACTGTGAGGATATTAAAGATGCATGGAGAAAGCATTATAGCCAGTTGTTGAATGAGGAGTTTGACTGGGACAGGGAAGGTTTGGAGCCAGCAGATCCAGTGTCTGGCCCTTGGCCTTTGATTGATACTGCTACTGTGAGTGAGGCAATAGGCAGGATGAAGGTAGGGAAGGCAGCAGGTATGTCTGGGTTGACTGCCGAAATGTTGAAGGCCTCAGGCGATATAGGGGTGAGGTTAGTCACTGACCTGATAAATAGGATTATTTATGAGTGTGTTGTCCCAGGTGATTGGCTGAAGAATTGTAAATATGTATAAAGGGAAGGGTGATGCCCTGGAAAGAGGAAATTATAGAGGTATAAGGCTTTTAGATCAGATAATGAAGGTAATGGAGAGAGTTTTAGAAGGTATGATTAGAGAAAGAGTGAATATTGATGAGATGCAGTTTGGGTTTATGCCAGATAGGGGGACCACTGATGCTATATTCATTGTTCGTCAGCTTCAGGAAAAATATATTGGTAGGAGAAGGGATCTTTATTTTGTTTTTGTTGATTTGGAAAAGGCCTTTGACAGAGTCCGTCCCTAGAGAGGTGGTGAAGTGGGCAATGAGAAAGCTTGGCTTGGAGGAGTGGCTGGTTAGGGTGGTTATGGCTATGTATGTGGGTGCTCACACCCAGGTAAGAGTGAATGAAGATTTGAGTGATGATGTTGGTGTGCATCAAGGGTCAGTCTTGAGTCCCATGCTGTTTATCATGGTACTTGAAGCCCTTTCACGTGACTTTAGAAACGGACTCCCGTGGGAGTTGTTGTATGCTGATGATTTGGTGTTGATTGCAGAGGACGAAAGGGAGGCGGAGGAAAGGTTTAGGAAGTGGAGAGACGGTATGGGGCACAAGGGTTTAAGGGTAAATGCAGATAAAACAAAAATGATGATATCTGGGGTTGGTGGCGGTACTGTCAAAGACGAGGGAGAAAGGCCATGTGCAGTTTGCCACAAGGGCGTGGGAAGTAATTCCATCTTGTGTGGTGTGTGTGATAAATGGGTGCATAAGAGATGTAGTGGTATCAGAGTTATACTTCGAGATAATGCTGATTTTATGTGTATGGCATGTCGGGAAGAGCAGTTGGAGATTGTCAGGCATGAAAGGATTGAACTTACTGGTGATATTCTAGAGTGTTTGGAAGAGTTTTGTTATTTGGGAGACATATTGTGTGCCGGAGGTGGGGCTGGAGCTAGCTCTGTGGCTAGGGAGAGAAGTGGTTGGAAGAAGTTCAGTGAGCTCTTGCCTCTCCTGACATTGAGAGGACTTTTCCTACGTGCTAAGGGGTCTTTGTATGCAGCATGTGTTAGGAGTGTAATGCTGTATGGTAGTGAGACCTGGGCAGTAAAGGAGGAAGATATTCGCTGGCTCAGACGTACAGAAATGACAGTGATTAGGTGGATGTGGATGTGCAGTGCATCCCTGGGTGCAAGGTCTGGGGGGGCTAGGTTTACGATGAAAGAGTTTAGAGGTAGGATGGGACTGGAGTGTATTGGTGTTGTGAATAAGAGAGGTAGATTGAGATGGTTTTGACTTGTGGAGAGGATGGAGGATGATAATTGGGTGAGGAAGGTGAGAAGTGTTAATATTGGTGTTGGGGTTATGAGGGGTGGACTGAGAAAGGCATTGGATGAGGTTATTAACTGTGACCTCAGGGTTAAGGGACTGAACAGGGAGGCTGCAATAAATCATGCGGCATGGAGAGTCGCCATTAGGTGACCAAGGCCGATGCATGCAAGCATGTTGGAGCCTTTAAAAACAAAACGAAACGAAACGAAAACAGAGGTAGGAAAAACAAGTGAATAAAGAAAATAATTTATACACCAGATTACTGGTGTCCTCCATTCAAGAAAAGTCTGTAACAGTTGGACTTGAACAGCTGTAGGTTGAATTTTAGGGTAAGTGAGTTCCAAAGAGATTCAGTTCGGGGAAGCAAAGATAGGCGGAAGTTCTGCAACTTGGCAGTGTGACATTCCAGTCATGAGGGCTACCAGATGCCCGTGAAGCACAAGGGAAGGCATGGAAAGGTGGCACAGCGGATGCAACTTCGTCTGAGGATTTGCAATAAAAGTATCTGTAAAATAGTGCAAGGGAGGCAACATTCCTTCTTAGCTGTAGGGGAGGTGGTTTATTTGTGATAGCAGAGTTATCAGTATTTCTAACAGTTTTGTTCTGAATTTTGTCGTAGTTGCTTTAGTGCAACCTCCCCACATCCACTCCACAAGGGTGAGCAATATTCCAGGTGAGAATGCACATGGCTCTTATAAACTATAGCCAACTGCTTGTCAGTGAAGAAGCCACGATACTGAGAATTTCAATACTTTTGGAGACAGGAATATTAGTAGCATTGATAATTATATAGGAATCTGGAAATATATGTCTATTTAGTAAATTGTATAAATTTGGTTTTACCAACATTAAATGAGAAAAGGTTATTTTGTCCCCATTCAGTGATCCTAGGTGAGTCTTGATTTATGGAGATGTTTGTATTGAGTTGTGAGTTAGAGATATTAGACTTTGTGAATGAACTGTGAAGTGTTGAAATCTGCATATGAATGGATGGGATTATAGGTGACAGATTAGAGATCATTAATATGAATTAGGAATGGGGCTGGAAGCAGAACTGATCCTTGTGGCACGCCAGCATTAATTGAGTGGTAATTCGTATATACATCACTTGTTGCAGTTCTACAGAAAATCAGCAGACATAGACTTCTTACATGATCAGTAGACATAATCGTATGATATTAAGTAAGAGTCAGATGTTAGATTTTACATACTGATCATCGGTAAACAAAATCACATGATATTAAGTGACAAATAAATGGGATATGAAGTGACAGATAAATGGTAGTTTCCAACTATGAATGGGAACTGGCCCAGCCAATTAATTAATTGAGGCTTTAAGTATAACACTTTTATCTGTGAATAAGTTTCATTCAGTGAGTTCAGCCAGCTACATTCTGGGCCATGTTACTGCTCTGAATATTTTCATTCTAACTTGCTTGTTGATATTATTATTTGCTTTTCCTAATAAAATGTATGTAAATTTACTGCTGTGATCATTATGGGTTAAAGGATGTATGGCCTAGAATAGAGACAAAGTTTTTCATTTGAAATAACCTACTTAAATTTACTCCACAGTATAATGGGTTTAAGTAAACTCTACCAGGTTTCTGGGCTGGGCAGATTATGTCTGTGCTAGAGTCAGCCTCTCTTGCGCTGACCCACATTTTTGCGCCATGATACTGTATTTTTCTTTGATCACTGTGTAAATACACTTTTCATGATAGAATGTTGGTTTTGATGTCATTTTAAAGCTGAATAGTTGTACTTTATTATAGTATGTTCAAAAAGGGAAAACAAAGGAAATGAAAAGTCAAAATGACAAGTTGAAGTTGGGCAAAAACCAAAATTTTTATACAGTTGTCGCCTATGGCGCGGACTTCCATGGCACAGTTTTCTATGACACGGCAAAGTGCCAGAAGAAGAAGAAGAAAAAAAATCGCGCTTAAAATAAATACCTATGGCACAGCGGCATGGCAAGGTTTGAAACACCCGGGCAAATTCCCCTGGCGGTCAGCGTGCTCCCCTGTTTGTAAACAAAGAAGATGGTGACCACTTTAGCTCCATACTACAAGTGCTTCAACTGTGGACTATTTTCTCTCTTATGAGGAGGTTAAACTTCACCAAATTCATTGTGTTAAGTAATGAAACATTATAGATTCTTTGGGTATTGTGACTAGTTTATAGGTTTGTTTGAGCTAAGATGAAGTATAATGCCTCCCATCATCATCATCACGTGTATTGGAATGATTATTTATGTGTTAAATGTGAGTTCTGTTGACACTTGAGCATACAAACTTTATCAAATAAACTTTTTCAGTCAGGGCTTGACCAGGCTGCCTCTGCCATCTTTAATGTTTTGGTCAGTCAGCTGATCAACTGACCGACCAAAACATTAAAGATGGCGGAGGCTGCCTGGTCAAGCACTGATTGAAGAAGTTTATTTGATAAAGTTTGTATGCTCGAGTGTCAACAAAACTCACATTTAACACATAAATAATCATTCTTATATACGTTATGAGTTCATTCACTTGGGGTTCAACTCGTTTGCTATGGTTTTGTGGACCTGATTATCCCCTGCTCGTTCACTAGGTGAATCGTTTACTCTGAATACGTTCACTGTGTGAGGGCACTGTACTATGCTGGATGGTAACCGTACAACCAAATTATAGCGCCTGGTGGTTTAGTGGGTAATTAAGGAGCTCCGATTGGATTGAGCTGGTGCAGGTTTCTGTGGAAAGGGTGGTTGGGGTCACTCTCATCTTTAGTGTCAGGACCAATATGCCTAGCCCCGGGCTCCTACGCTCCTCATGGGGCAACATACGATTGGATGATGGATGGATGGATGGTTGGGGTTTATTGCTCACATAATGTCACTCAGGGATGAGTGAGGCTGGTCACCCTCATCTTAAAATGTCAGGACCAACTTGCCTAGCCTCGGGCTCCTATGGTCCTTATGGGGCAACACAGGATTGGATGATGGATGGATGGATAAAAATTAACAATAAAAACAGTTTGGTTCATGTCATCGGCTAGGCTAGGATAAGAGGTTGCATAGATGGAGGGGTGCAACAGTCACTTAGTTATGTAAAGCTCTGCACCTATTTTCTTCACTTCAAAATCATTTAAATTAAATTGTAACACTTGGAACGTATTAAATTAAAATGTAGCACTTGGAATATGAGAAACTAAAATGTAACCTTTTGAATAAACAGTAAGTCACATCTCAGTCAGAGTTCGACTTACCGGAGATTCTGCCTTCTGCAGGGTCGACTTATCAAGGTTTTGCTGTATATTCACTACGTTGTTGACGATTACTCACCCTGGTCCCTACTTTTGACTTTTGCCTCCTCAACTCCTACAGTGTGAGGACTCTTGCACTTGAAAGATGATGTTACAGGAGGAGGAGGCAATGAGAACACAGAGAGGAAGCATTCCACGACATCATTCCCGAGTCTTTGTTACGACGTGTAAAAGCGATTTATGGTGAATATTTTACTAAAGTATCTTAAAATGACGCATAAACATGTCATTGGAATCTCTGAGGTTGGATTTGAAATGACGCAAAAACTCATCATCGGAGTCTCAAAGGGTTAATGAGACTGAGGATTGAACACTTTGGCATGCTGATGATGATATTCTTGTCATCCAAAAAACTCCTGTATGCCCGCCGATGACGATATTCTTGTCATCGAAGTAAAATATTCACCAAAAATCCGTTTATTGTTCAATTTTCATGGGATATGGTTTAAGATGAATGCCAGTGTCTTCCCGTTTTCTCTGTGAGTCATGTGACTGCCCCAGGTTGGCACACAGTCACCCAGGCCAAAGAAAACATCAGTTACTTCCCATCTCTGTTCTTGGTTGCCCGCTTACCGCCACGTCTTTTTACATGCAGTTTTCTGTAGATTTTTCATCATTTTGTGTGTTTTACTGCCTTTATATTTACAGTCAGTCTTCAGTATACGAAAGGGTCAGGAATCAAGAAAACCTTTCGTAATCTGAAATTACGTATATCGGAACGATTTCCCCATTGAAATATACATAGAAATTGAGGGATGTGTCCCAGGACCCCCTCAGACCCCCTGCTTAAACTGTACCCCTCGTATTTTGATGTAAGTAATACCTGTAGATATAGAGAACGAGGTGGCCATTTTCTTGTACATCTCCTTTTGCTTGGTCACAGTCCCAACGGTGGAAGCTGCAAGTCCTAAAGCACGCCCAATCTCCGAGACTCCCTGCCCTTCCTTATGGCGTCTTATAATTTCCAATTTCCTCTCCAGAGTTAGAGTATGATGCTGCTGCTTCTTTACAGCGGGCTCCCCCGATGCTGGAGATGATGCAGAGCAGTTGAGAGGCATGTCTAAACAGTACAAAAAGGTGTAGAGCCGCGAAAATATCCTCACGTACAGCAAAGCTGCGAGGAGGGACGTGGACTCGGTTCCGGGATAATTCGCCATGAAGTCAGTTCGCCATCAAAACATGGATGATTCCCCGTCAGGACAATTCGCACCCAAGACGATTCCCCATCATTCAATAAATATCATTCATTCATTCATTGCCAGACGCCATGTATCCCAAACGGGGTGGCCAAGGGCTTAGAGTTAATTGTTTTACAGGGAGGGGCACTAATTCTCCACCAACCCCACTTGACACGTAGGAAGAATGTAACTAAATATTAATTGATTAATACTATAATAACTAATTTCATTGGGAAGTATCAAGGTCTGTGTTCATTCAACAGCATAGGCTTTGGATAATTTGCACTTGTAGTCAATAATTAACTTGCTGCTGTCTCGCTGTAGTCGACTTTGAATTATAATCACGCGTCTCTCATAGCTGTCTTCAGTAATTTTTATTGTAATTTTTGGATGCAGTAGGTTGAGATTGATTGATTAGCTGAGAATGTAGACATAAAATGAAAATTATTGGTATAATTTTTGAGTATGTCGATCATTCACTTGAGGTTTTTAGGCATTTATATAGATGCCAATGTCTCATATTATGTAGCCTTATGTTAAACGATGAAGTGAAACATTGTACGTCACCTGATTCATGTTTCAATATATTTATATATTTTTTCCATTAATACCAACTATTTAATGCCATATTTTACATTAATTATAAAAAGAATAAACCACCATCACCTTCATAACTCGTATAAATCGAAAACTAGTATACTTGCTGAATAAACCGATATGTAAATAAATGATGGAGAATCGACCTGACGGCGAATTGTCCCGAAACCGTAGACTTCACTGAGAAGCGTGTGAAAAACGTTTGCCAGAGAGGGGTTAGTTCGTTTCCTCGCCGCAAGCGAGCGCCCATTTTGAATTTTTCATATTTCCTTTCGTATCGCTTTATGTATCATTGAGACATACTTTCGTATTGTGGAATTTTTCCTATATTCATTGCTTTCGTAACATCGCAAATTTGTACTTTGGGTTTTCGTTTATCAAGGACTCACTGTACTCTAAATCTTATCCATGATGGATAAAACATTTATGTTAGCTGCCTATGTTTTTTTATGTGTCATTGTATTTTCTCTTATAGTATTGGTAATGCTTATAGTCTCATCAGCCTTAAATGCTTATATCCTTGTAGAAAAATTTATTACGAACAATTTAAGACCAATTTGAATAATATAGAGTGAAAAATAAGGTCAGAAATAAGAAAAAATTATAAACCTGTGCTACTGCACGTTGCCTGGCAATGCCCAGCCGATTCTGGGGTGACGCAGGCCGAGCACTCCGGGCGGGCTAAAGTGGTAATTACTTACCCATATCATGAAGTTGGGTCAAATTCACAAAAACAGTTGAATTCTCAGCAAAATTCTCTAAGGGATGTAAACAGTGTCCAAAGCTCAGAGCTGTTTCTCCTGACTAAGTACAAACAACTACTGTTATTCATTCTGCCACTACATTTTGTTTGCTAACACCCTTTTTTCTGATCCTGAGTGACATTTTTCACTTATACAGTCCTTAATGGTGCCTTGAGTTTTTTTTTTTTTTTTTCGTTTTTTTCGTTTTTTTGTGGTAGGTCTCCATATTATAATTGCAAATCATACTAGATAGATAGATAAATAGATAGATAGAGAGACAGATAGAAGCAGGAAGTCAAATGATGAGAAGGTGTTGTGTTTGCGAGAAGCGAGCAGCGCTAAACGCTTACACGGGGGAAAGCTGACGACAGCGGCCAGTAAGGAGATGATTCAGTTAGCTGTCAGCAGTCCTCTCGTGAGAAAGTTCTGTTGCCATGAGGAAGATACGTGACACACACACCCTACTACATGAGATGTGAGGAAAGAGAGTTTAGAAGGAGACAAGCGACCCTAGAGAGAGGTCGAGACGGAGATTAGCTTTAGAACAGAGAGAGAGAGAGAGATAGCGAGACAGGGAGGTAGCTACCCAGGACTTATACTATTATACCTGTTTAATATTTCCAAGACAAATAAAAATAGTCCCATACTATTCTTTACCTCTCCCGTCACTACATGACATCTGGTGGGGAAACTACTACAAGATATAAAAGCCGCTCGACCACAAGTCTAAAATATACGCCTCTACAAGCAAATACAAAGTCGCTGCTTTATGATACAAAGTCTTTATGACATTTTTTAAAGGCTCCAACATGCTTGCATGTGTCGGCCTTGGTCACCTAATGGCGGCTCTCCACGCTGCACGATCCATTGCAGCCTCCCTGTTCAGTCCCTTAACCCTAAGGTCACACTTAATGACCTCGTCCCATGTCTTTCTCGGTCTACCCCTCATAACCCCACCCCCAATATTAACACTTCTCACCTTCCTCACCCAATTATCATCCCCCATCCTCTCCACATGTCCAAACCACCTCAATCTACCTCTCCTCATCACAACACCAATACACTCCAGTCCCATCCTACCTCTCAACTCTTCCATTGTAAACCCAGCCCCTCCAGGCCTTGGACGCAGGGACGCACTGCACATCCACCTAATCATTGTCATTTCTGTACGTCTGAGCCGGCGAATGTCTTCCTCCTTCACTGCCCAGGTCTCACTGCCATACAGCATCACACTCCTAACACACGCTGCATACAAAGACCCCTTAGCACGTAGGGAGAGCCCCCTCAATGTCAGGAGAGGCAAGAGCTCCCTGAACTTCTTCCAACCACTTCTCACCCTAGCCACAGAGCTAGCTCCAGCCCCACCTCCAGCACACAACATGTCTCCTAAATAACAAAACTCCTCCGCACACTCAAGAGATTCACCAGCAAGTTCAATCCTTTCACGGACGGTCTCCACCTGCTCGCCCCGGCACGCCGTACACATAAAATCAGCATTATCTCGCAGTCTACCTCTGATACCACTACATCTCTTATGCACCCATTTATCACACACACCGCACAAGATGGAATTACTTCCCACGCCCTTGTGGCAAACTGCACACGGCCACTCTCCCTCGTCTTTGACAGTACCGCCACCAACCCTAGATATCATCACTTTTGTTTTATCTGCATTTACCCTTAAACCCTTTTGCCCCATACCATCTCTCCACTTCCTAAACCTTTCCTCCGCCTCCCTTTCATTCTCTGCAATCAACACCAAATCATCAGCATACAACAACTCCCACGGGAGTCCGTTTCTAAAGTCACGTGAAAGGGCTTCAAGTACCATGATAAACAACATGGGACTCAAGACTGACCCCTGATGCACACCAACATTCACGGAAAACTCATCACTCAAATCTCCATTCACTCTCACCTGGGTGTGAGCACCCACATACATGGCCATAACCACCCTAACCAGCCACTCCTTCAAGCCAAGCTTTCTCATTGCCCACATCACCACCTCTCTAGGGACTCTGTCAAAGGCCTTTTCCAAATCAACAAAAACAAAATAAAGATCCCTTCTCCTACCAATATATTTTTCCTGAAGCTGTCGAACAATGAATATGGCATCAGTGGTCCCCCTACCTGGCATAAACCCAAACTGCATCTCATCAATATTCACTCTTTCTCTAATCATACCTTCTAAAACTCTCTCCATTACCTTCATTATCTGATCTAAAAGCTTTATACCTCTATAATTTCCTCTTTCCAGGGCATCACCCTTCCCTTTATACACATTTACAATTACACTCTTCAGCCAATCATCAGGGACAACACACTCATAAATAATCCTATTTATCAGGTCAGTGACTAAACTCACCCCTATATCGCCTGAGGCCTTCAACATTTCGGCAGTCAACCCAGACACACCTGCTGCCTTCCCCACCCTCATCCTGCCTATTGCCTCACTCACATTAGCAGTATCAATCAAAGGCCAAGGGCCTGACACTGGATCTGTTGGCTCTAAACCTTCCCTGTCCCAGTCAAACTCCTCATTCAACAACCGGTTATAATGCTCTCTCCATGCATCTTTAATATCCTCACTGTTCACCACTACCCTTCCTTCATCATTCTTCACACACTGCTCACCTATGATATCCCGATTATCCCTCTTCACCTGACCTGCCACCCTAAATATATTTTTCCTTTCCCCATGATTTAGGTTATCAAGTAATTGTCTCTGTGACTCAGACTTTGCCCTGTATACCTCTCCTAGCCCTACGCTTGGCAGCCAAATATTCCTCTTTGCTACCACCCTTCTTCCATTCCCGGAAAAGCCTTCTTTTCTCCTTAATTGCAGCTTCTACACCCTCATCCCACCACCAAGTTACTTTATGTCTTGGTGGTCCTCTTGTCCAGCTGCATGTTACATCAGTAACTCTCAAGAAATTGTTCTTGAGGGCTCTGTACTGTTCATTAACGCCTCTGTCTACAGCTCCCTGTTCAGCCACCACTCTCCTCAACTCGCTATAGAAGGCATCCCTTACTACTTGGTTTTTCAGCTTCCATATTTTCCTCCTAGGTACATAAGTCCTCTTTTTCATCACTTGTTCTTTAAGCACCATATCACAAATCAATAGTTTGTGCTGCTGCACACACTCCTCACTTCCTATAACTTTAACATCCCTCACTAACCTCCTATCGGCCCTCCTAACCAGAAATTAATCTATCTGACTGCTATTTCCCCCAGACTCATACGTAATTAACCTACTGTCTCTTTTCCTAAAATATGTGTTGCACACAATCATGTCCGTTGCCTCCCCAAACTCGAGTATCCTTTCCCCTTCTGCATTCCTTAGACCATATGCACATCCCCCATGCACTCCTTCATAACCTTGTGCTGCTTCACCTACATGACCATTTAAGTCCCCTCCCAAAATCACTATCTCATCATCCCGCGTACCACCCACTACACGTATTAAATCATCCCAAAATCTATCTTTCTCTGATTCATCCAATCCTGCCTGTGGAGCATATGCCGATATAATCACAGCTATCTTTCTTCCCAACAAAATTTTCACAACCAATATCCTATCGCTTACTCTCAAAACATTCATAACATATTCCACCCATTTCTCCGCAACCATCACACCAACTCCTCCATATCTGTCTGTCCTCCCCTGCCAAAACAACTTATAGCAACAGTCCTTCCCAACAATCTTTCTGGCTGATCCACCCCTGTACCGGACTTCCTGCAAACACGCCACGTCCACCCACCTCCTACTGAATGCCTCAACGACTTCCCCTGCTCTTCCCCTCAAACTTCCCACATTCCATGAACCCACCCTCATCCCCATGGGTGATTTACTGTCCTCAGGCTTGCTTTGAAACCTTTTTTGTTTTGTCATCTTCAGTATTAATAAATGGGGACAGACACAGCACAGGTCCCACTCACCGCACAATCCCAGGTCCAGGCAATGGATCCGGGACCCCTAGCCCACCAGCTTACCAGTGGCTGTGGTAGTGGCCTCGGGGGCACCCTGCCAGGACAGCTGCAGGGACACCCTCCAAGCGCGTCTTGGCACTGCAACTATCCCGCCATTATACACCCACTGATAGGGCAGCCTCCTGGGGCGCTACTCCCAGGTTCGGGCCCCTCTCTATTGGGCGGAAGCGGCAGCCTGGGAACCGCAATGCCCTGTACCCTCTAGCACAGGCCCGAGCCCCATCTCGCCCTGGACCCATGATCTATGCCGGCGGAACCCCCGCCACGCCTCCCCCCAGAAGTCCGCCACTAGGTAGCGGGGGCAAAGTTTTCTGGCTGCATGCCCTTGCTGGCGCCAACCCCTGTAACGTAGTGGGATACGTTGTGTGAAATGTAAAGTGCATGTGGTGTAGTGCATAGATAGTTAGAGGAAATGTTTGGGAGAGTATGCTGGTCTACTCTCCATGTTACTGTCACACTGAAAAGGTGAGTAATAAAGAGAAATAGAGATGAGGATGGCAGTGCATGATGAAGGATTGAGTATCTCAACTCTGATGTATGTAAATGGTACTGTGTTGCTTGCCAATAGTGAACAAGAGCTTGGCAGATTGCTACAGACATTTGTGGATGTCTGTAAGCATTGTTCTTTGAAAACGTGGTTAGGAGCAAAATGATTGTTTGTGAACGGGAAGGTGACTACGAGTGTGATATGATAGTGAGTAAACTTGACTCGACAAGAGAGTTCAAGTATTAAGGTGCAAGAAGAGAGGAGAGAGGTAAATGTACAAAGGAAGTAGAAATGAGAGCAGCATAGGGAAGGAAATGCCTGATGCTGGAAGGGCTCTGGTACAAAACAGAGAATTAGTGTGGCAGCGGCAAGAGGATTACCTACTTTAACCTGTGGGTCTGAGATTTTGATGTTGCTTGAAAATGAAAAGTCAAGAGTAAGAGCAGTGGAAATTAGGTTATTGAGGAATGTATGTGAAGTGCAGTAAGTGAATAAGATAAATTATGCGATTTGTGAAAGATGCGAGAAAAGGAAGTCTGTGGATGCTGAGTTGAAAAAAGTGTTTTAGATGCTATGGTCATGTGGAGAGAAAAGTTGTAAATTGAATGGTAAAAGTATACGGTATATATATCTGAACAAGTTAGAAATTGGGAGGTGTGAATGACCAAGCAGGAGTTTGTTAGATATGGTAAATAAGTGTGTGAGAAAGCGAAGTATGGAAGTTAATGTTGTAGGGGAACTGACAAGATTCAGTTGTTTGGAAGAATTTTGTTTTGAAGGAGTATATGGTGAAGGCTTGGCACTCCTTTCATTACTCATTGACATGATAGGTGTCTGAGTGACATAAGCTGATAGATAATGTAAAGTACATAAGTATGGATGGTTATGCCTGTGAGGTGGAGTTAGGATTCTACAGGTGTGAATGATGTGTGAATGAGAGTGTGGCCCATTTAATTGATCATTGTGTTGATAGTTCTTCCTTTATCAGAATTTTTCTTGCTCTCTGTCCTTTAGCGAGAGAGTGTATTGGTGTTGTGATGAGGAGAGGTAGATTGAGATGGTTTGGACATGTGGAGAGGATGGGGGATGATAACTGGGTGAGGAAGGTGAGAAGTGTTAATATTAGTGGTGGGGTTATGAGGGGTAGACCGAGAAAGACATGGGACGAGGTCATTAAGTGTGACCTCAGGGTTCAGGGACTGAACAGGGAGGCTGCAATGGATCGTGCAGCGTGGACAGCCGCCGTTAGGTGACCAAGGCCGACACATGCAAGCACGTTGGAGCCTTTAAGAACGAAACGAAACGATCACTATCGACATCACTCTTATCATCTGCAGTAATAGTTCTACTTAAGGTGATGACTGTTTTGCCATGAATGGAGAAGTGTTTCTAGTGTACCTGCATATTCAGTGCCTTGTGTAAACAAAGATTAGTGTCACTACTTTTCAGTAATATTTCTATGCTTCTTTCTCTCTACAAGCACATAACTGACTGCACTTTTTCCAACATTCTCTCCAGTCTCTTCTTCATCATCATCATCATCATCATCATCATCACCATCATTATCATCATCCTTTAATGATATATATATATATATCATTAAAGGATGATGATAATGATGGTGATGATGATGATGATGATGATGATGATGATGATGATGAAGAAGAGACTGGAGAGAATGTTGGAAAAAGTGCAGTCATTTATGTGCTTGTAGAGAGAAAGAAGCATAGAAATATTACTGAAAAGTAGTGACACTGTATCATTAAAGGATGATGATAATGATGGTGATGATGATGATGATGATGATGATGATGATGATGAAGAAGAGACTGGAGAGAATGTTGGAAAAAGTGCAGTCAGTTATGTGCTTGTAGAGAGAAAGAAGCATAGAAATATTACTGAAAAGTAGTGACACTAATCTTTGTTTACACAAGGCACTGAATATGCAGGTACACTAGAAACACTTCTCCATTCATGGCAAAACAGTCATCACCTTAAGTAGAACTATTACTGCAGATGATAAGAGTGATGTCGATAGTGATCATTTCGTTTCGTTCTTAAAGGCTCCAACGTGCTTGCATGTGTCGGCCTTGGTCACCTAACGGCAGCTGTCCACGCTGCACGATCCATTGCAGCCTCCCTGTTCAGTCCCTGAACCCTGAGGTCACACTTAATGACCTCGTCCCATGTCTTTCTCGGTCTACCCCTCATAACCCCACCACTAATATTAACACTTCTCACCTTCCTCACCCAGTTATCATCCCCCATCCTCTCCACATGTCCAGACCATCTCAATCTACCTCTCCTCATCACAACAACAATACACTCCAGTCCCATCCTACCTCTCAACTCTTCCATCGTAAACCCAGCCCCTCCAGGCCTTTGACACAGGGACGCATTGCACATTCACCTAATCATTGTCATTTCTGTACGTCTGAGCCAGCGAATATCTTCCTCCTTCACTGCCCAGGTCTCACTACCATACAGCATTACACTCCTAACACATGGTGCATACAAAGACCCCTTGGCATGTAGGGAGAGTCCTCTCAATGTCAGGATAGGCAAGAGGTCCCTGAACTTCTTCCAACCACTTCTCACCCTAGCCACAGAGCACACAACATGTCTCCCAAATAACAAAACTCTTCCACACACTCAAGAGATTCACCAGGAAGTTCAATCCTTTCACGTCTGACAATCTCCATCTGCTCACCCCGACACGCTGTACACATAAAATCAGCATTATCTCGCAGTCTACCTCTGATACCACTACATCTCTTGTGCACCCATTTATCACACACACCGCACAAGGTGGAATTGCTTCCCATGCTCTTGTGGCAAACTGCACATGGCCACTCTCCCTCTTCTTTGACAGTACCACCACCAACCCTAGATATCATCACTTTTGATTTATCTGCATTTACCCTTAAACGCTTGTGCCCCATACCATCTCTCCACTTCCTAAACCTTTCCTCTGCCTCCCTTTTGTTCTCTGCAATCAACACCAAATCATCAGCAAACAACAACTCCCACGGGAGTCCGTTTCTAGAGTCACGTGAAAGGGCTTCAAGTACCATGATAAACAACATGGGACTCAAGACTGACCCCTAATGCGCACCAACATTCACGAAAACTCATCACTCAAATCTCCATTTACTCTTACCTGGGTGTGAGCACCCACATACATGGCCATAACCACCCTAACCAGCCACTCCTTCAAGCCAAGCTTTCTCATTGCCCACTTCACCACCTCTCTAGGGACTCTGTCAAAGGCCTTTTCCAAATCAACAAAAACTCCACCGTGGCCGATGTGCTGGGCTGTGGCTCAGAGGTGGAAGGCATGTCTTGGTGAGGCATTGGTGTGGAGCCAGGGCTGGGCACGGCGGGGGTCATGGGCATGAAAAAGGTGTCAGTGGTTGATTGATGGAAGGAACGGTGATTCTGGCGATTGTTGATGTGCTGCCTAGAAGTGCGCATTTCCTCACGTCCCAGGGGCCCCATCTCCCTGTCGCAGTCCGGGTGTTCAAGGTAGTCCAGAACGAACTCTGTGTGCTCCCGGAGTGTGCTCAGCTTGGGGATGGCTGGAGTAGTGGTGCACTGAGAGGAGTCTGCATCATCCTCATTATCCTTGTCGAGATCTTCTAGCTGGTATTTGTACCAGCAGCTGAAGATGTGATCTCGATATCAGACATGATCTGATACCCAGGATCGTCCACGTCATCATCCAACTACTCTTGCATTTGGTCCACATCCACCTCATTGCCAGCCACGTGAAGACGCGCATGGAAGTCATCCACGTCAAAACCTAGAAAGTTGTGCACCACATCAGATCCAAGAAACAGATGAGACCAACACTTTCCAGTGTCTTGACAGGGACTTCCCTCCATGCACTGGCCCAGTTTTAGATGGCTGACTTGAGGTTGTAGCGGCAAGGGTTTTCCACAGTCAGCTGGCCTCACGTGTCCCATCCCTCCCTGCGCTCGTCCTCGTCCTTGAGAACAATCATCACCTCATCCAGGAATTGCCGACGGTACAGCCTCTTTTAGCCATGATCACTCCTTGGTCCATTGATTGGATGAGAACAGTAGTATTAGGTGGCAAAAACAGGCACCTAATGCGTCCATTCTCAGTCACCAACTCCTTGTCGGATGGATGCGCAGTTGCATTGTCCAGAAGAAGAAGAGCCTTTACATGGTTGCATGGTATTCCCAGTGTCTTCTTCTGATAATGGATGATCTCCTTGATGAAGTGCTGGTAAAACCAATCTTTGAAGATTTTGGCTGTGAACCAAGCCTTCACAGAATGGTACCAAATGACAGAAAGGACATACATCAACCCACAAGGGCACCGAGGCTGCTTTGCATGGTCAGAAATAACGGGCTTGAGCTGGTGCATGCTGTTAGCATTGGCACAACACAAAGCAGATATCCGCTGCTTGGAGAGCTTGCATCCAGGTACACGCTTCTCCGTTTCCTATCCTAGGGTGTTTGTGGGCAGTGAGTGATAGAATAGACCAGTTTCGTCAGCATTGTAGGCTTGACCGAGAGTGAGGCCCTCCTTGTCGATCAAACCCTTCACCTTCTGCCGAAACTCTTCTACTCCCTCCTCATTGGCGTCCAAACCTTCTGCCGAAACTCTTCTACTCCCTCCTCATTGGCGTCCAAAGCTTCGCCATGGGCGTTACGGTTGGTAAGTCCATGTCGTAACTTGAAAGCAAAGAGCCACCCTTCGGATGCTTTGAATTCTGGAATGTTGTGTAACTTCCCATCAGCAGCCTTCAGCTCCGTACCACGCACCAGCACACCAGCAGCATGTTGTTGACGATACCAAATCAGCATGGAGCGGTCAACTTGTGCAAACCTGGGAGGGTACATGATCTTCCTCTGCATGTTGCATTTGGTTTTCGATGCGAAGTATGCCATGTACTGGGTGAGTTTGTCCCGGGGTTTCTTGGTATCGAACAAGGTAGAGCGGGCCAGGTTGAATTCTCGGAGGATGTGGGAAGTTTACCATCCCACATCCACCTTCTCCAATATCTTCCTCTTCTTCTCCAGAGTCAGAACCACTAATTTCCTCTTGTCGGGCGGCGGGGCCATCGTCACACACATAAGTAAGAGGCAACAGAGGAACACGAGGGCCTGCAGTAGGTAGGGCACTACCACAAAAGTGAGCATGTGGGCAGCCATATCGATGAGCATGCGGTTATGACAGTAGGTAGGCGGGAAATGGAGAGGATGCAGGGGTGCTGTAGCAGACGTTGGAGGAAGTACATGCCAAAACACAGCTGCTCGTCACCACGCGGCAAATTCAAAGTAGGATTGAAAACTTTTTTTTTTTTTTGGTGTCCGAGGACTTGAGACCAAAATGTCCGTGAGTTGGGCATCCGGGTCTTATAGGGATTAGTGTATACATTTTCTGGTGTGTAAAATCCATCCCTCCATCCATCCATCCATCATCTCATCCTATGTTGCCCCATGAGGAGCATAGGAACCCGGGGTTAAGCAAGTTGGTCCTGACATTTACAATGAGAGTGAGCTCTTGAAATCTATAAGACCAAAATTTACCTTGGTGAAAGTTGAAAAATCAAGCCCTAACTGCGGTTTTGGGGCCAGACAGGATGGGAGAATTGCATTCTCTAGGGGTTAATAACGATGATGATGATGTTTTCAGATATCATTAGAGGCATTCAGGGGCACAACTCGCTAAGTGCCAGATATGTTGGAGAGAAGAATTGGATCAGTTATGAATTTAATAGAAGTAAAAATACGAGCATATATATACTGTATATACAGTAAAACCTCTACAACTCGGCATAATACATGTGCAGCCTTGCCGAGGTAGCCTATTTGCCGAGTTGTAGGGATGAACTTTAAGTTCCCCCCCAGCACACACATACAAAAATGGAAAAAAAATGGAAAAAAATTAAAAGTTTTTACAGTAAACAGTAAAAGCTGCCTTACCATGATTCTATGCAGTTGTAGGATGTATTCCAGTCATGGAGGAGGACTTTTGGTAGTTTTTGGAGGTGTTATGGGAGCACAAGATCACTTTTGGGCACATCTTTACTGTACTGTACCTGACACTGTACACTATGTAAAGCACAATTATCACTATAATGGCCATTACTGTAATGTACTTATGACGTGTACTATACTGAGGAACTAAACACTTAAACATTACTGTAGAACTCGGCATCTTACTGAGTTGGGGGGATTTATGCCGACTCTCTTCCTCTCACGTGTACATTTTTGGGAATTTTTGAATTGTGATTTTTAAAATGAAAATTTTGGACCCTTCCCGAGTTGTAGACGTTTCCGACTTGAAGGATGCCGAATTGTAGAGGTTTTACTGTACATATATATACCCTGTATATATATACAGTATATTTGTATATACTGTATATACAGTATATATATATATATATATATATATATATATATATACATATATTTTCATTCATTCATTGCCAGACGCCATGTATCCCAGATGGGGTGGCCAAGGGCTTAGAGTTAATTGTTTTTACGGGGAGGGGCACTAATCCTCCACTAACCCCACTTCACACGTAGGGAGAACGTTATGCCAACAGCATCTGCTGTTCGCAGGCGGTCACCCATCCAAGTACTAACCAGACCCAACGTTGCTTAACTTCGCTGATCGAATGGGAAGCGGTGTACTCAACGTGGTATGGCCGTATATACTGTGTATATATATATATGTGGTAGGTGGGGGCACTCACCATCCACTCACTTGATGTAGTGCTGCTCTCAGGTGTCTACCCTTTCCTCTCCTCCATCCTTCTTTCCCTCCATCCTCTTCTGTCTTTCTTTCCTTTAGTCTTTCCTTGTCCTTCTGCTTACGTGTGACTGTACACTCCCTCTTCTGTCTTTCATTCATTCTTTCCTCTTCCTTCTGCTTGTGGGTGACTCTACACTGAGTGACAAGCCAAATGGTTTCCTGTACACCAAGAAACCATTTACTACACTGGGTGGCAACAATATAACCAAATTTTGGCACCTGGTGGTTTAGTGGGTAATTATTGCACTCCAATCGGATTGAACTGGTGAAGGTTTATATCCATTGGGTGGTTGGGGTATATTGCTCATGTAATACTACTCAGGGATGAGTGAGGCTGGTCATTCATCTTAAATGTCAGGACCAACTCCCAGCCCCAGGCTCCTACGTTCCTAATGGGACAACGTAGGATTGGATGATGGATATATATATGCATTAATACCTTGATGTACGATATCCCTAGATGCGATACCCTGGCTTAACCATTGGGGTAGAAATACCACCATACCCTGCCTAATGATGGCCAAACCCCGGTTTAACGATGGGTTTTTATTTTATTTTTACCGATACTGATGATATTTTAGTCTAAAATTGTGTGTTTAAGTTGATTTATAAACTGTTTTTAGACTTAGATTAATGTATTTTAGCCATAGGTGGGGTGAACATTGTCATTTTGTGGTACAGTTTACCAGGCTTGATTTTTTCTAAACTTACATGGGACGATTTTCAGATTTTGTTTGTTGGTTTTAGTGAGTTGTTTACATGTGTTAGGCTTAGGTTAGCTTCCTTAACAGCTGTTAGGCCATTTAGATTGGCTTTAAACTTGTTTTGGGCCTCATTTGAGTGGGTTTTGGGCTTGGTTTGGGGGGAAACCCAAGGCTGGTAAACGCTCCACATTGCTTTACATATCAAAAGTACCCCTATATACGATACTCTGCCTGACGATGGGGTTTTACCCAACCAATTACATCGTTAAACCGTGGTATGCATGTGTGTATATGTGTGTGTATATATATATATATATATATATATATATATATATATAATTTACTCAGTCAGAAGCATATCATCTTTAGTAGAGAAGAATTTTAAAATACCATACATATAAATGTACTGTACTGTATTAATTTTTCAGGGGATAGAGAAATGGTAGGAGAAAGAGATGTCATATAAATCTCTTTGTATGCACTTTTGGCATTCAGCATGTTTTGTCTCCAAGTGCACCATGTAATGGGTTCGCGGTAGGTAGTTTTATCATCAGTAGAGCAATTAAATCCCTTCAGTGTTCAAGAATCTCAGAGTGATTGGATCTTGATTTTGGCTTTATTTTGTTTGTAGACCAGTTTAGCAGGCTTTTTTTACAAGTCATTTTAAGATGGTATTCTGTAGATAATAATATCAGAATATATTTTCCCCACTTGTAGACTGGTGCAGAATTTTGTGAATGTCTGTGTGAGTTGTGTGTTTTGAAAGTAAATTATGCAAGAGTAAAGTGATTTTCTTTGAGAGAGATGGTAAATCTCATTTTGATATGCTGGTAAATGGAGAAAATTTTTAATTTGTTGGAGGTTAAGTACCTTGGTGCAGTAATGGAA
Source organism: Coenobita brevimanus (assembly GCF_032717465.1). Lineage (NCBI taxonomy): Eukaryota > Metazoa > Arthropoda > Malacostraca > Decapoda > Coenobitidae > Coenobita > Coenobita brevimanus. The sequence continues at coordinate 49,347,115 of NC_136959.1, forward strand.
AAGTAAATTTACAGAAGAAGAAGAAAGTTCAGTAGAGTGGTACATGGAAGGAGGGGTGGTTGGTGCTAAGAAGGACTTGTCACTAAACAGTTTAGGGTATGGCGGTTGCAAAAGAAATGTAGGAAGGTCCTACATTAACATAAGGGCATGAGACTTGGACTTCAAGAGTAAAAGTGATGGATATGGGATTATTGAGGAATGCATGTAGAATGGGTACAAGAAAAATATTGTGATTCAGGAAATCTATGAAATAAGGAAGTCTTTGGGTAGTAGAGTAGAAGAGATTGTATGTAGATGAAGTCATATGGAGAGAATGGATGTATTGTAGATAAGATGGTGAAAATGATGTATATGAGTGAGTTTGAAGGTGGAGGTGTGGTAGGCAAAAGTGGATGGATATTGTGAACGAGTGTTTGAGAAAGCATAGTACCGTATGAAGTTGATATAGATCAGGAATTGACAGGGAATTGATTAGGTTGGACAAATTATGTACAGAGGAGCACATGACTAGGTTTGGAACCCCTTTGTCAACTTTATGCCCATTGGATTGACTCCATCTGATAGATGTATGTAAAGTGCATCTGTAAAGACCCTCCCCCCCTCTTCCTCAAAAAAAAGGAAGAAGAAAGAAGAAAAAGAAGGTGCAGGTAGTTAGACCTATGAGGTGAAGGGTGGATTCTGTGGGTCCTGAATACTGGTATGACATGTGAATGAGTGTGTGACTTATTTCCCAGGACATGCACTTGATAGTTTTCCCACTTTCATACATCCCATGTTTTTTGGATCCTAGCGTATCTCATCCTTTGGTAGAGAAAACAAAAAATTGCTTATGATGATAATGGTGGTGGTGTATTTTCCTGCACCTCATCTTTGGGTGGGAACAAGAAATTTGTTGATGATTTATTTTTCTGCAGAGCTCCGCCATGGAGGAGTGATCACCCCTGTCAAGCCTTCTGGAGGTGCTCGAGGATCAGTGTCATCGGGAAACAAGACTTCCAAGTCCAGAAACAGAGCACATAATACAAATCCTGTTGTTAAACTTGAAGGAAGAATTGATAGTGATTCATTGGGTGGAAATCATACTTCACATGTGTCTGGGGAGTCTGGCACCAGCAGTAGCAATAGTAACAGCAGCAGTAGCAGCAGCACAAGCCTAAGCAGCAATAGTTTAAGTAGTAACAGCAGAGTTGGTGGAATACCAGACTCTCCTGGGTGTGAGCTTTTGCCCTCACCTGCCAGCATGTCTATCACTTCTCTCAAGACAGAAACTAGTACAGAAGATGGTCTTGATGGGGGGATGGAGTTGGTACCCCCACCACAGTCATTACCTACAACCTTACCCCCACCAGCACCACCTGAGCCTCCCCACCATACCATGCCACATCCTCCATCACATTCAGGGCCTCCTCCCACCATAGGACCACCCAGTATAGGCCCTCCTAGTGTTGGACCCCCTAGTGTTGGTCCACCTAGTATTGGTCCACCCAGTGTTGGACCTCCCAGTGTGGGTCCCCCTAGTGTTTCTTGTCCCAGTGTACAACACCAGGCCATGGTACCTATTGGTGGGCCTTCTCCACCCATGGCAGGATCTTCTGTCGTTGGAATTCCCCTGCTGACTCAGAATGCCTCCAGTGTAGAAGAGGAAGTAAATAAGATATCAGCAATGCTCCAGGCAGAAGCAGAAGCTCTTACTGCCTCACAGAACCTAATATCAAGTTCCTCAATGGATTTGGATGCAGGCCTGGTGGGTTCCCATGATATAGTGGAAGCACAGGGCCAGGCAGCAGGTAGTGTGACTAGTGGAGGGACCAGGCAGGGTATGATGGTCAATACCCCTCCCCTTGGCTCTGTCCCTGTCCCCATGAGTCACATGTCCATGGCCACCTTAAATCAGATACAGGCTGACCTGCTTGCTACTGTCAGTGAGTCAGATCTTAATGCTGTGCTGAATGCTACTCCTGAAACGTCAGATTTGACACAAACAGTTCTTCCCAATAATTCTCAGTGCTACTTAAGTGAGAGTGGTAGCTTAACATACATAGATCAGCAAACTGTAAATACAAATAATTATGTCGAGTCCACTGAACCTCCGGAACTAAGTATCGAAAAAGTGTTACCACAAACTTACAGTAGTGAACAGTTATCAATGCCTGTTTTAGAGCAGATCACAAATGAAGTGTTGTCTGAAGCCGATGCCTGTGCACAGAATATTGAGGGAGTGACACCAGATGTTCAGGGGCAGTACACAAATAGTACTCAGTCTGATCTTATTGAAGTACCTGTTGAATCTTTTAGTTTTGATGAGATTGAAAAGATTTCATCTCAGTGTGATGAACTGACAAATGCAGTGAACTCAATTACCCAGCTGTGCCAGAATGGAAATTCTGGTCTTGAGTCACAACTGGCAGGTTTGTTACAGCAGCCCACATCCACCCCAGCACCTTCTCCTTCTCTGAGTGGACAGCCATCTTCCACTAGTGCTTCTGTTAGTACTGCTCCCACTGCTGGAACTTCCAGCCAGGGCATCACTGTGGTCATAGGTGGAGGAGCACAACCAACAGTCACCACAGCTTCTTCTCAACCCTCTATATCTATGCCTACATTAGCAGCGACATTAAAAAATCCAGTGGTGTCATCAGGAGGACCTCAGCTGGTGTCCCCTGGACCACCTTCATCCTCACAAGCACATACACCTTCCCACACTCCAACACATACCCCGGCACACACGCCAACACACACCCCAGCACAACACACCTCTTCTGGCACAACTACCCTTACAGCTGTCCCTCCTACTCCTTCACCAAAGAAGCCAAATAAAAAGAAGAAACCTGGGGAAAGGAAGCTGCTGCCATTAAAGGACCGGGAGTATGACCCAGAGGTTCATTGTGGAGTGGTGGTTGTGGAGACTGGCAAGCCTTGCACCCGCTCCCTCACTTGCAAGGCTCACTCGCTTTCCTTGCGACGAGCGGTTCCTGGAAGATCTAAGAAGTTTGATGACCTTCTTCTGGAGCATCGGGCAGCTAAGGAGGCCCAGTCTAGAGCTGCCAAGCCACCTGAGTCCTCCACTGGCCTTATACAAGTGAGAATGTTGCATTTTCTACTTTCTGTTCATTGTGCTTGGTGTGCTGATTGTTTGATGCAATAATGAGTCATCCATGCATTTTTTTATTTGTCAGGAGTTTTTGCCTCTTCAACCCTTTGCTAATACAATTTGCCTTGGACATGTTTTGAATATAGTTCATACTGGTGTTGAACAACCTTGATCAGTAATAATAATAATAATAATTTTCTCATCTAATTATACCAGATCTAATGAAATTGGTAATTTCCTTTCTAATTTACAGAAAGAAATTGCCAGGATGTTGATATTTTTAAAGATTATAACTGAGTATTTTCATGTCAAGGACATCAGTCTCACTATTGGTTGAGAGTTGATTTGAAGTTGTGTTGTGTGGTGTGTTGGTTGGCATGTGGCTGTGTGTTGCAGGGCACTCCGCCCCGAGGGCCGGTGATGGCCAGCACCGGCAGCGGAGGGATGGTGGTGGGGGGACCTGCTGCCACCTCTCCCCTTCTTGCAAAGTCTCTAGTAGGCAACGCGACCACTCTAGCGACTCCGGGTGACCCTTCTCCCAACCCCCCCATCCATCATCCCATGGATCCCCCCAGCACCCCTTCACATCCCCATGCCACACCACCCTCCCCTGCATACTGGCCACCTACCTCTAGGATTCCTCCGGCCCTCGTACCTGCAGATAATTTTTATGTTCGAGAGCCACCCAGGCCTCTTGCTGTGAGTTACTTAATTGTTTTTTCCTAGTCATTAACAGCAAATCATTTGTGGTTATACTAAAAGCTCTATCATATATATATACAGTATATATGAGTTTAGAATGACTCTTAAGCAACTGTTCCTGGAAGTTTTTAAAATAATTTGATATTGGTAATGTTTCTCATAGAAATTTTACCAGAACTTTATGAGTTTTCTAATCAGATATTTATCCACATTGCTACAATCTGATAATTGAGGAGGCTTATTAAATGTTATTATTGTGTATCATATTCAAACATTGTTTCCTTGTGTAACTATTATGTTCAGACATTATTGTATAACATTGGTGAAAATGTGTGTTCACTTTCATAGAAGTATAGATCACCAAATATATTTGCAAAATATTTTCATAGAGCTCTGCTGAATGTTGTTGGTAGGGTATATGGAAGCATGATGATAGAGAAAGTAAGGCAGGTACTGTATCAGAATTTCTGGTAAATGACGAACAGTAGCTATGGTTTACTGAATGATTAGGGATGTGAGGAATGATTACTGTATATACCATGGGGCAGAGCATGAACAGCTAAGTGAGAAAGGCTACAAGAAATGCGTGGCATTTGTGAATCTACAATAAGTGTATGATAGAATGAAAAAATAATAATTGTGGAAGGTATTATATACATTTGGTATTTAATAGAGTCTCTTAATGCTTTAAGAATTTTTATGAAGATAACATAGCATGGAAGATTAAGTGGATGTTTGAAATGGTTCATTATCATTGATGGAGTGATGCAAGGATATTTGATATCCCCAATGGGTGTTTATATATATATATATATATATATATTATATATATATATATATATATATATATATAAATAATAATAATCACTGAGACCAGACTCCAGACTACAAGATGCTTGTATGGAACAGAGCAGATTGAAATGAAGTGGTCTTTAGTGTAAGGGTATTACCAATGGTGATTTATAGCAATCAGGAAATGAAGCATTCCACATTATTAATTGAGTGGTAAACTAGACCTGATTGTGGATGTTTGAAGCTTCGGTATACATCATTATTGTATACAATATATGACAGATGTGATAGTGAATGAGGTTGCATTTTCTTGCTTTTGGGTCCTTCCTGCTGAAATGTGTAACAACAAGTAGGTATTTAGTATATATATATATATATATATATATATATATATATATATATATATATATATATATATATATATATATATATATATATATATATAATCATTTACCTCCCTCTTTTTCATCTTCACTTGGAAGAAAAAAAAATGCAAACTACTCTGAAAATAGGAAGTTATTCTGGAAAGAGGTGTGGAAATGTAGGAGTGAAAGCAGAAAGAAATGTGAAGGTGTGTAATGTGCTAGGTGGGGGCGCTCACCATCCACTCACTCGATGTAGTGCTGCTCTCAGGAGTCTGCCCTTTCCTCTCCTCCATCCTTCTTCCCTTTCATCCTATTCTGTTTTTCTTTCCTTCATTCTTTCCTCATCCTTCTGCCTCCGGGTGACTTTATGCTCCCTCTTCTGTCTTTCTTTCCTTCATTCTTTCCTCTTCCTTCTGCATGTGGGTGATTCTATACTGAGTGACAAGCCAAATGGTTTCCTGTACACCAAGAAACCATTTACTACACTGGGTGGCAACAATATAACCAAATTTTGGTGCCTTGTGGTTTAATGGGTAATTACAGCACTCCAGTCGGTATGAGCCGATGAAGGTTTATATCCAAGAAGTGGTTGGGGTTTATTGCTCACGTAATGCCTTTCAGGGATGAGTGAGGCTGGTCACTCGTCTTAAATGTCAGGACCAACTTGCCTAGCCCCGGGCTGCTACGCTTCTCATGGGGCAACGTAGGATTGGACGATGGTTGGATGGATGGTGAAGGATGTAGGTGTTAGACTATTAACCCATGGGGATGAAGTAAGGACCAGATGGAAAGTATATTTTGAAAGCCTGATGAATGGAAATAGAGAGAGGAGAGCAGTTGTAAACGTGATTGGTTTTGGGGGTGTGCAGAGAACGAATGCAGTGCCAGGAAACATGACACTCGCCCAGGTGAAGAGCGCTGTGAAGCGGCTGAAAAATTGGAAAGCAGCTGGGGTTGATGAGGTGTATGTGGAGATGATTAAGTGTAGTGGCGAGAGTGGAATGAAGTGCTTGTTGGAGATATGTAAAAAGGCATGGAAAAGTGAAACTGTGCCAGCAGAATGGAAAAAGGCTGTGATTGTACCCCTGTACAAAAATAAAGGTGAGCAAAGTGAGTGCAAGAATTATCATGGCATAAGTTTATTGAGTGTGGTAGGAAAGGTGTATGGAAGAATTATTATAGAGAAAGTAAGAGAGATATCAGAAGTCATAGTGAGTGATGAACAGGGTAACATAAGAAGTGGCAGAGAATGTGTGGATCAAAATTTTGCAGTGAGACAAATAGTGTAGAAGGCTTGTGAGAAGGACTATAAGGTGTTTATGGCATTCATGGATCTGGAAAAAGCGTACGACAAAGTAGACAGAGAAGGATTGTGGAAGGTTTTGTGCATGTACGGTGTAGATGGTAAGCTGCTAGGTGCCGTCAAGAGTTTTTTTTATGATAGTGAAGCATGTATAAGAGTTAATGGGTATCCAAGCAAATGGTTCACGATCGGTGCAAGCGTGTGACAAAGTTGTGTGATGTCCCCATGGTTGTTCAATATATATATGAATGGGGTGATGAGAGAAGTAAAAACATGAGTAATGGAGAGAGGGATGGCGTTGGTAATGAATGGTGATGGATGGAATATCTCAAATTTGTTGTATGCTGATGATGCGGTGCTACTTGCAAATACCAGACAAGACCTTGGTAGATCAGTGCAGAGTTTTGCTTTTGTCTGTGAGTATTGTGCCTAGAGAGTAAATGTAGAAAAGAACAAAGCGATGGTCATTGAGAGAGCAGGTGACTCTCAGTGTGATGTTACAGTGAATGAAGGAAGAATGGGTGAGAGAGTTCAAATACCTGGGTACAGTAATAGAAAAGAGAGGAAAATGCACAAAAAATTTGAAAGTAGAAAAGAGAGGAAAATGCACAAAAAATTTGAAAGTAGAGTGACACAAGGAAGGAAAGTAGCTGGTGCAATGATGGACTTGATAAAAAACAGAGGCTTGAGTGTTGCAGCTGCACGAGGCTTACATGAAGGTTTGTTAGTGCCAACTTTACATATGGATATGAAACTGTGGTGTGGCGTGAAAAATGAAAAGTCAAGCTTGAAGGCATTGCAGATTTGGAATGTATGTTGGGTACAGAGAGTGGATAGGATACAAAATAATGTGATTCATGAAAGATGTAGAGTGAGGAAGTCTGTGGACATCAGAATCGGAAAGAGTGTACTGAGATGGAATGGTCATGTGGAGAGAATGGATAACAATAGAATGGTAAAAAAAAAGGTATATGTGGGCAAATTTGAAGGAGGGAGGAGGCAAGGTAGGCCAAGGAGAAGGTGGAGAGATATGGCAGATGAGTGTGTGAGGAAGAGATGTTTGGAAGTTGGTGAGGCTATGGAACTGACAAGAGATCAAGCTGGCTGGATGAATATTGTGAGTAGAAGTGCATGCTCAGGGATTTGACACCCCTTTTTAATGTGACAGCATCCAGATTGACTCTATCGGATACGTTTATGTGAAGCTACAGAACATGATGAATGTTTTTGGTGTATCAGATAGAGCCAGGGTTCCTGGGTCTTGAATAATGAGTGAATGGAAGTGTGGCCCAGTGGACTGGGCAGATTTGAGCTGTCTGGACATTGCTACTCCTCATCCCTAGGGTGGGAAAGGAGGTCTGGATGATGATGACGATATATATATATATATATATACTGTATATATATATATATACAGTAATCACTCCAATATCTGGAGTAATAGAGCCATCGGTAGGTTCGGTTATTGGTTTTGTCCGGATATTGGGCCCCAGCTTATGGACTTGTACTTATGGACCCTAACTCAGAGAAACACCTATACAACTCCCTCTGGACATGCATAGCACCTATTTAACACCCAAATCACACCAATAAGGCACATAAATGACTGAAATAAATGCAAAAGAAATCTAAAATGAGGGTTTAGAAGTATGTTCATACATTAATAAACATTCTGGTACTTATGGACCCTAACCTAGCCTAACTCTGAAAAACACATCCCTACTGCACATGCATGAGGTAAGTATAGTATGGAAAAAAGTACAGTATGAAACATTCTGGTAAGTATAGTATGGAAAAAAGTACAGTATGAAACATTCTGGCTACTTACAGCAAGTCCCTGGCCACCTTGATGAATAACCGCCTCCTCTCGGACTCTGACAGTAAGAACGATTTCCTGAAGCACTTGCAGTACACTGTTCCTGAAGTCTTGCACTGAACTTAGTCAATAACACACAGAAGTCCGTTCTCTTCACAGTGTTCACTTTAGTCCAAATAATGTTCCAGTTTAATTTAGTGGTGCACATTAACTTTTCCCAAGTTTTTTTTATTTTCCAAAGCCAAAACAAAGAAGGTTAGTTACGTTAAATTTTGTTTCCACTGAATCTTTTCTCTCATTTCGAAAACCTTAACACAACACACTGTTTTTTTCACTGCACAACACTCAAAATTCCCGTGTGGTCTAGTGGAGAAGTTTTTGCTGTTTATTCACTGTCAGAGTCCGAGAGTATCACTGGCAGGCGACCAAGGGGTGCATCGCTGGGTCGTGGTGATGGCGTACCGACTGCAGAAGACTCTGACGAAAGCCGCAAACTCACGTCGAGCGGTGACTCCACTGTAGCTGATGTGCTGGGCTGTGGCTCGGAGCATGAGGGCCTGTCTTGGGGAGGCAACGGAGTGGAGCCAGGGCTTGGCACAGCGGGGGTCACGGGCTTGAAAAAACTGTCAATCGTTGACTGACGCAAGGACCGACGATTCTGGCGATTGATGATGCGCTGCCTGAAAGCACGCACTTCCTCCACGAGTCCCAAGGGCCCCATCTCCCTGTCGCAGTCCGGGTGTTCCAGGTAGTCTAGGACGAACTCTAGATGTTCCCGGAGTGCGCTCAGCTTGGGGATGGCTGGAGTAGTGTCCTGCTGAGAGGAGTCCGCATCATCGTTGCCTTCGTCGTCGGAATCTTCAAGTTCGGTACTGACACCAGCAACCGAAGACGCGATCTCGATATCAGACAACGTCTGATACCCAGGATCGCCCTCGTCGTCGTCCAACCACTCACGTACATCGTCCACATCAACAACGTCGCCGTGCGTACGTAGCCGTGCATGGAAGTCATCCACGTCAAAGCCCAGAAAATCGTACTCCACATCTGTTCCGAGAAGCAGACGAGACCAACCATTTTCAAGAGTTTTCACAGGGACTTCCTTCCATGCACTAGCCCAGTTGTACAGCGCAGACTTGATGTTGTAGCGGCGAAGGTTTTCCAAAGTCCGCTTGCCTCAAGTGTCACGTCCTTCCCTGCGCTCGTCCTCGTCCTCGAGAACAACCATCACCTCGTCCAGGAACTTCTAACGGTACAGGCACTTTGTTGCCAGGATCACTTCTTGGTCCATTGGTTGAATGAGAGCAGTCGTATTAGGTGGCAGAAACATGCACCTAATACGGCCATTCTCAGCAACCAAGTCCTTGTCGCACGGGTGGGCAGGTGCATTGTCGAGCAGAAGGAGAGCCTTTACCTGGTCGCGAGGGATTCCCAGTGTCTTCGTCTGGTACTGGATGACCTCCTTGATGAAGTGACGGTGAAACCAGTCTTTGAAAATCACAGCTGTGAACCATGCTTTCAAAGAATGGTACCATACGACAGGAAGGACATCCATCACCCCACGAAGGCACCGAGGCTGCTTTGCACAGCCAACAACATCGGGCTTAAGCCGGTGCATGCCGTTAGCACTGGCACAACACAAAGCAGATATCCGTTCCTTAGAAAGCTTGCGGCCAGGTACACGCTTCTCCTTCTCCTCGGCTAGAGTGTTCGTTGGCAGCGAGCGATAGAATAGGCCAGTTTCGTCTGCGTTATAGACTTGACCGAGAGTGAGGCCCTCCCTGTCGATCAAGCCTTTCACCTTGTGCCGAAACTCGTCAACTCCATCCTCGTTAGCGTCCAATGCTTCGCCATGTGCTTTACGGTTAGTAAGGCCATGTCGCAACTTGAATGCGAAGAGCCAACCCTCGGATGCCTTGAAGTTTAGGGCGTCGTGAAGCCTTGCAAACTCCTCAGCAGCAGCCTTCAGCTCCGTTCCATGTACCATCACACCAGCTGCATGTTGCTGTCGGTACCAAATCAACGTGGATTGGTCGATTTCTGCAAACTTTGGGGTAAACATAACCTTCCTTTCCACGTTGCGTTTGCTTCTCAACGAGAAGTCAGCTGTGTACTGCATGAGTTTGTCTCGGGAACGTTTGATATCGAGCAAAGTCGACCGGGCCAGGTTATACTCGCGGAGAATGCAGGAAGAAGACCAACCTGCATCAACTTTCTCCAATATCTCCCTCTTCTTTTCCAGAGTCAACACCACTCTCTTCCTTTTCTCAGGTGGCAGGGCCATCATCACACACACTAAGAGGAGGGCCGAGAGCAGCAGGAGGCCCTGCAGCAAGTACGGCACCACCACAAAAGTGAGCACATGGGCAGCTATTGCGAAGAGCGTAGGTCCAGTCGCAGTGAGAGACAGGCGGGAAGTGGGGAGGATGCAGCGGCGCTCTATTGGACGTCGGAGGAATGACGAACCAAAACAATGCTCTCCCGCGGCATGCACGGGAAGTTCAAATTACGGACGGCAAAAAAAAAAAAAAAAAAAAAAAAAAAAAAAAAAAATTTTGGATCCCAGGACGATAAGGTCCGGGTAGTGGGGATGTTCGGTTATTGGGCGTCCGGATGTTAGAGTGATTACTGTATATATATATATATATATATATATATATATATATATATATACAGATATATATATATACAGGGAAGCCCGTAATTCACACAAGGGTTGCGTTCCTATACCCATCGCATATGTGGTAAATTCGCGTATACATTCTGCCCTTCTGTGCACAATTACGCATGTCTACTAAGTATATTACATCTGAATAATACTGTTTATGCACTACATACACGTTATAAACTAGCATAATGTATGAAAAACAACAAAAATGTAAGAAATTTAACACTGAAACCTGACAAGCACAGGCGTAGGTGGAGACACTTCAGCAGTCTGGTACACAAACCCTCACTACCTCCCATATGCTACATTCTGCCTTCTTTATTGTCCAAACAGTTGACTCATTCACCCTAAACATAGGTTCCAAGCCAGTTCACAGGCGTAGGTGGAGACACTTTAGCACAGTCTGGTGCACTAGCCCTCACTGACTCCGGTATGCTACTTTCTGTCTTCTTTATTGTAAGAACAGTTGACTCACCTCAAACACACGGTTCAGAGACAATTCACCATCAAGTCAATTCACCATCAAAACATGGACGATTCCCTGTTATTCTATAAATATACTGCACTTATTATTGATTAATTAATACTTTAATAACTAATTTTCAGGGGGATTTTATAACTCATATAAGTAAAAAACTAGTGTACTGTACTTGCAAAATAAACTGGTATGTAAATAAATGACAGGGAATCGTCCTGACGGAGAATTGTTGTCGACATTCCTCCTTCCTCCCTTAAGTTTGTCTAACACTTTAACTTTCTCTGTCTGCAACATCACTTTACAAGTCCGTTTTGGTGTGTTACCACATGCATCACTAGCACTATGCTTATGCCCCATGTTGACAGACAAGGCAAGCAATCACTGGAAGGAGAAAAATAAGCCACAAATAACGATTCGCGAGTCATGCATGGTTCGACCGTCGGATTCAAACTGTCTGTGTGGTGCGTGGTAGGCAGACCTCCCACACACACACACACACACACACACACACACACACATACAATATACGTATGCACACGAGCAGCAGGTAGGCATTTTTATATTTTATTTATTTCTCTTGTATATTAAAATTATTTATTTGAATACTATAATTTTGTTTTAATTAGTGTACGAAAAATTCGTGGATAACCGAAATCGCGTGAAAAAAGTTCGCGTGAATTAAGGGCTTACTTGTATATATATATATATATATATATATATATATATATACATACATATATATATATATATATATATATATATATATATATATATATATAAATATATATATATATATACATATATATATATATATATATATACATACATATATATATATATATATATATATATATATATATATATACAGGGTGTAACGCGACGTTTGACAAAAACTTACACCAATGATCTATCATGTAATTTTGAGTATATTTTGTTCTATAAACATATGCTCTCTGCGACCCCAGTTCAGTACCCAGCATTCGGCTGTTTTGTGTAAAAGCTTCGTCTCTTGCATGTGCCATTGGGTGAGAGCTTGGCAGGGCGACGGGAGACGAGTATTATTAGCTTATACTGCACTATACATGAAAATCCCATATCCTATCAGTACACACGAGTTTTAAGAAGAAACTTTACGTAGTCTATTGATTCTTTAACATCAAGTCATGCATTCATGCAATTCTTTTGCACAAATCGACTGTAATTAAGGATTAAATTCAAATTTGATGGCTTGCAAGGGAGAAGGGAGGGAGGGAGGACAGGCTGGTGTGTTGTGCCAGTTATGTAATCTTTGGTTTGTAGGATGTTGCTACCAGCATTATCATAACACCCACAGCTCATTTAGTGAAAGAACATTACTTTACTGAGTGACTAGCATCACTTTAAATCATCAGTAATATTATTATTTATTACAATTTTTCTGCTGCAAGTAAACGTGGCACCATTATTTTCATATGATGTTGACGTGAGAACAGTGATACAGGATTGCCAATGTAACGACTATGCAGCTAGACCTATTTTTTTCTTCTACTTGCAGCACTAACATCTGGCAACATGATATCTAGCTACATTCTGGATACTTTTGCCATTTTTAGGTGATATTCTAAAGATTTTATCGTATTTTCTAGCGATGTTTTACAGTGGTTATTATCTAGCGACATTGTAGCAAGTTTTCAGGACTAAACTAGCGAGATTGATAAGGACTTGGCAACCCTGCACCCAATGTCATTTGAACGGGAACATTTGCAGGAGAGGCATACACGTCAAATACTGTTCTCTGCGTTCTGTTGTTCACCGGGTTCAGCTTCACATGTTCATGAAACAGCATGCTACGTACGTACAGCAATGAAGAATATGCAGATATCGTGTATTTTGTTTTACGGATTCTGCGATGGTAATGCCAGTCTGCAGAGACGAACACAGGTGGAGATACCCAAGGGCGCCACGTTTACTTGCAGCAGAAAAATTGTGATAAATAATATTCTTCCTGACTTAAAGTGAGGCTAATCTCCCTTTAGAATAACGTTTTTTCACTGAATGAGCTGTGGGTGTTATGATAATGCTGGTAGCAACATCCTACAAACCAAAGATTACATAACTGGCGCAACACACCAGCCTGTCCTCCCTCCCTCCCTTCTCCCTTGCAAGCCATCAAATTTGATTTTAATCCTTAATTACAGTCGATTTGTGCAAAAGAATTGCATGAATGCATGACGATGTTAAAGAATCAATAGACTACATAAAATTTCTTCTTAAAACTCGTGTGTACTATTAGGATATGGGATATTCATGTATAGTGCAGTATAAGCTAATAATACTCGTCTCCCGTTGCCCTGCCAAGCTCTCACCCAATGGCACATGCAAGAGACGAAGCTTTTACACAAAACAGCCGAATGCTGGGTACTGAACTGGGGTCGCAGAGAGCATATGTTTATAGAACAAAATATACTCAAAATTACATGATAGATCATTAGTGTAAGTTTTTGTCATACGTCGCGTTACACCCTGTATATATATATATATATATATATGTACGAATATACAGTGGTCCCTCACATTTAGCATGTTTCAGGTTAGCGATTTTTGCATTGAGCGATAGATTAGAAAAGGTACAAATTCTGCGCATTTAGCGTTTGTCTTATGCGTTTAGCAATGTGGGGCGTGATGTCACGCCATGCCCATGATGTAGTCCCATAATGCCTTGTCTGTCTGCCAGCAGACTGCAGTTGTTACTGTAGAGTCTTCATACAACTTAAGATAGGCTATGTAGAACCTAATGCAAAATCAATTTTGCGCTAAAAATATGATATACACTTACATGTAAAATAGGGGTAGGTTCCAGAAGCCTCATATTTTTCATTAAAAATATATTTAAAGATAGATTATTACAAATATGTCTGCTTTAAGACACACAAGACAGTGTGTTTACATACAATCACACTGACTGGACACGTCAGTGCATACGGCATTCTAACCTTACCAAACTGATTAGTTTTGCCCCTAGTATTCCCTATGAAAATTTTAATCACCAAGGATTGCCACTAAGCCTCTTGAAAGTCCTCATTATCAATCAAACAAAAACTTTTGACCTAAACAGCACGTGAATAATGGTCCCCAGCATCACGCATATTCCACCAGGAATCTGTCTATGTATCTATTGCCAGACACCTCAATCCCGTACGGGGTGGCCACAAACAAATCGTCTCCACATCGCCCTGTCCCCCGCCATTTCACTGCCCTGCTCCCAACTCACCCCCCCTTCTCTAATATACTTCTCCACCCCATCCCTCCATGTTATCCTTGGCCTCCCCCTCCCTATCCCCCCTTCCACCTCACTCACATACACTCTCCTCGTCAGTCTCTCACCCTCCATCCTCTCCAAATGGCCAAACCACCTCAGAGTGTTCCTCCTAATGCTTCCTATCACATCCACATCCACACCACAACACTCCTTTATATTCTCATTTTCAGCTTGTCCCTCCATGTGACTCCACAGCCTTCTCTTAAATAACTCATTTCCACTGCTACTACGTCCAAGCTTCACTTCCATACTTTAGAGTTGGTATCACAATACTGTCATGTAATAACTTTTTCACTTCCATGCTCACTTCCCTGTTTCTTATCACTGCTTTCAAGGAACCAGCAACCTTTCTTCCTTGTTGTACCCTTTCAAGCACTTCATCCTCCAAACTTCCATCACACTACCCACGTACTTAAATGTACTCACATTTTCCATTTCCTCACCATCCAACCTCACTGTACATTCACTGACCTCACCTCTCTCAAAGACCATCACTTTACTCTTCCCTGCATTCACCTTTAGATTCCATTTCTTACACACACTGCCAAACTTATCCACCAAGCCTTGCAACTCCCCTTCGTCTTCACTCAACAACACAGTATCATCTGCAAACAACAGTACAGGGAGTTTCCAAACACTACCCTCTCTCACCAGGGCTACCCCAACATCCACTACCCTACCTTGTACCTCTTTTATACCCCATCCATATACAGATTGAACAACCATGGAGACATGACACATCCCTGTTTCAACCCAACCTTCAAAGAGATAAATTCACTCAGTTCACCATCCACATGCACTGCAGCCATAGCACCATCATAGGTACTCTTCACAGCATTCAACAACTTCCCATCTACTCCATATATTCTTAATTCTTTCCACAATCCTTGTCTATCCACCCTGTCATATGCTTTCTCCAAATCCATGAAAGTTGCATACAACTTCTTTCCCATCTCTAGAAACGTTTGCACTAAAGATCTAAGAATAAATATCTGATCTAAACAACCTCTTCCCTTCCTAAAGCCTCCCTGTTCATCTCCAACTAATTCCTCTGTTCTTTCCCTAACTCTGTCAATAAGTATCCTACCATACACGTTTCCTATTACACCAAGAAGGCAAATGCCCCTATGATTACCACACACTTCTTTTTCCCCTTTTCCTTTGTACAAGGGAATAATTATACCTGACTTCCAATCCTCCAGGACTCTACCTCCCTCCCAGGCCAATCTGGACATTTTCCACATCCATTCTACTACTATCTCTCCCCCATGCCTCAGCATTTCACCACACACTCCATCAATTCCAGGGGCTTTCCCCAATTTGACTTTCTTCATTGCTTCCACAACTTCTATCCTACTGATTTCTTCTTCTCTTCTCACCTCCCTCCTTCTCCCAGCCATTCCCCAGCCACTTATACTCGCATTCCTTCCGTCCTCTATGTTCAACAATTCACTTTCGGCAAAAATTTTAATCACCAAGGATTGCCACTAAGGCTCTTGAAAGTTCTCATTACCAATTTGCAAAAACTTTTGACCTAAACAACACGTGAATAATGGCCCCCCCAGCATCATGCATACTTCGCTAGGAATCGCTTTGGACGCTCCACAGAAAAAAAAAAAAAAAAAAAAAAAAAAAGTGAAACTATTTTTGAAAGCCATTAGTTATCTACAGTAAAGGAAAAAAAATCTATAAAGAAGTCGTCAGCATGGAGTGATTGCATATTTCTCACTTCTCATATGTACACGAATACAGTAATCATGAATAATAAACAAGTCAGCCAAGCAGTATAATTTGTACGACAGTATAATTCACAAGAACTGAACTCATATAATTATCTTACCTAACTATTTATGTCAACATGTAGTGTCTTCACATATCTTGAGATCTGAATTTTCTTGACCAAAGACCACCAGTTCATAACAAAGATCAGGCACAAAGCCTCCCCCCCCCCCCCCACGTTGCACTAAATGCGATAACGTGAATTTTACTGCTCCTTCATCATTAACTTTTTTTTCCAACAAAGAAAACTATCCACGTCGTATACACACCCGACTTATTTTATCTGTCTGATCATTTGCATTTAAGCAGCCACACCACATACCACTTCATCCAGGAATATTATACTTTCGTTTAGAATAAATACTTTTCTTGTGTTCATAGCACTTTTAGAGTGCTTAGGCATAACTAAAGATAGTTTGGAACCACATGCTCAGAGTTCTGAGAGGAAATGAGGAGCAGGGAAATAAGCAAGTAAAATCGCGATCTACTGTGTCATTGTTGCGAGTGTCTCAACAAACACCGGTCACACTCCTTTCTGGTGAGTAGATGTGTAACCATATAGTACTGTATCTATATAATGTATTGCTAATACACTGTGTTTCATTTTCAGCACTTAAAGTAGGAAATCAGGGGTCAGAAGGGTGACTTGGAGGATGAGCGCAGATTAATTTATATTTTTCCCATGTGAAGTTCACCGCATTTTGCGATGGTTTCTCCAGACTAATTAAATCGCTAAATGCCAGGGACCACTGTATATATTTATATACAGTGCAATCTCTTGAATTGTGACTTTATGAGACTGTGCACACGCTGCGATTAGGAAATACCACGAGTCAGAAATAACTAATCTTATGGAGGAAATTATTTGTGGGTCTGTCATCTCGGAAAAGTTGCCTCTCTTACCCCTAACCTACATCAAATTGGTCACCAGCTAACACAAACAACCTGGAAGAAAAAAAAATTAGTAGTGCATATTTAATGGGAATTAACAGTATTACCTGACTCTGACTGGCAAAATTGCTTGGATGTACAGGGGAGGAGGGAGGGGTTACAAGGTTTGAGGCCTACTACAGCCTCTCAGCACGAGGCGAATGTGCTGCTGTCTTATGCTGCCACCTCTGTGCCGCTTCCTTCTTATCAGCCTACCTCAGGAACCCCTCAAAGTCCAGTGTGGAGGCAACAGAAGTGTTGTCTTCACCCTCAGTAGCCTCCTTGTCATAAGAGTCGTCGATTTGTTGAGCTTAATTCTTACCAAATGGGTGCGGCCTTTCCATATTTCTCTTGCCCGGATGGAGTCCGACGAGGTATTTTCTTTTGCTTGAGTTTATTTGTTTTTTGTTCGTTTGTTAGCAACTTACAAAATAATGGCGGACTGAAATTACATGAAACTCTCAGGATATGTGGGCACTGGTCCCCAAAGAAAGTGATAAAATTTAGGAGGTAAGTGAGTGACCTTGAAAGGTCAAAATCAAGGTCACGGATTTTCAGAGGGCTATAACTTGAAAACGGTTGAAAATAGAGATACAGTACATTGTTTTATGAAAATGCAGTAACCCCTCCAATATCCAATGTAATAGAACCCAAGTAACATCTGGGACTTGGTCTTGTCCAGGACTTGGGCAAAATGCCCCTGAACAGGTACTTATAGACCCCAACTGAACCTAAATTTGAAAGCCACCAAAATACAGTAACTCCCTACCAGACATGAACAGCACCTGTTTAAGACCATGTTCACACAAATAAGGGACAGGAACCATAAAATAAATGGAAAGGAACCAGAGAATGAGAAATTGGAAGTGAGTAAGGAAAATATTTAGCAGTGTACAGTGTACTTAATGTCTGAGGCCATCGCAGCAGGTAGGGCTCCACCACAAAAACGAGCACATGGGCAGCCACAACGATGTGCGTGCAGTCATGACAGTAGGTAGGCGGGAAGTGGGGAGGGTGCAGGGGCGCTGTAGTGGACATTGCCGGAACTATGTGCCAAAACACAGCTGTTCATCACTGCGTGGCAAATTTAATGAGGAGGGATGCACATTTTTTTTTTTTTTTTTTTCATTTTGACATTTTTTGGCCAATTTTGGTGTCCCAGATCGTTTGGGACGTTCATCCAGATGGCCTTTTGTCCGGATATCATAGGGAATATCCGAGACATGGACTAATGGACCCAAACCCAAAATGTCCAGGACTTGAGGTGACTTGGTCGTCCAGGTCTTAGTGGGGTTACTGTACAGGAACTCATAATATGGGCTTTGATTTGGCACCAAGACCTTTGACTTTGAATGACCTTGAATGTTCAGACTCAAGGTCACGATTATTCAGGGGGCTTTAACTCAAAATTGCCTGAAGATAGAGAGGTATTTACTATTATCAGCACACAGGAAATCCCATATGGGTTTTTATTTGATACCTTGACCTTTGACCATAAGTTACCTTGAAAGGTCAATCTCAAGGCCACGAATATTCAGGGAGCTATAACTCAAAACTTGTTGAAGACATAGGAAGCCTTGTAAGGAAAAGGTCAAACACAAGAGCATGGATTTTCATAGGGCATAACTTGAAAATGCTTGCACCATTACTTAAGACTTTAATTGTGCACTGACACTGAATTGCTGAAATGAGCCAGTATTTAACAGCACTATAATACTGTTGTCAGGTGAGGTTTGTTTTGCCTGGCACCACTTGTTGCTATTGAAATGAGTCTTTCACAGGTTACTTGTTATTATCCCCGGATTACCATAGCTACTGGGCATTTTTATTAACTTATATACTTCTGAAAATTATAAATAGGATTAAGAATGTGTGATACACTGACTCACACAGTCGGAATGGTGATTGGTAAACAATGCGGCCAGTTGGAGAGATCGTCCTCATTGAGTCTGTAATAGTGGGCAGCCTTGCTTTCTTCTTGCCGCTGTAAATCCTCCTTATTGCATCTAACTTCTGGATGTAAGTTAATGTTGGCTTCTTCGTCTTCCCCTTCCCTGAAGAAGTTATAGGCTTAGGAGGGTTACGATCGGCCATGGTCACACTGGGCAGGCAGATAAAGCATGGGGGGGAAAAAATCCACACGCCAACAATGGAGAAGAGACATTTCACTGAGTTGGGTGCTGGGGCATCAAGCCCACATGTCCTTCATGCTTGGCATGGGAGAGAAGTGCTGTGATTGGCTTATAGTGAGTGCTGTGCTTGAATATGATTGGTTTAGTAATTTCCATGCTTGACTGCGTTAGTAGTTGGTGTGGGTGCTCACCATCCACTCACATGATGTAGTGCTGCCCTTGGATGCCTGTGATTTCGTCTCTTCCTTCCTTCTTTCCATCCTTCCTCTTCTGTCTTTCTTTACTTCATTCTTTCTTCTTCCTTCTGTCTTCAGGTGACTGTACACTGAGTGACAAGCCAAGTGGTTTGCTGTACACCAGGAAACCATTTACTATGTTCGGTGATAACCACATAACGAAATTATGGTGTCTGTGGTTTAGTGGACGATTAAGGTCCTCCAATCGGATTGAACCAGTGCAGGTTTATATCCAAGGGGTGGTTGGGGTTTATTGCTCATGTAATGCCACTGATGGATGAGTGAGGTTGGTCACTCTCATCTTAAATGTCAGGACCAGCTTGCCTAGCCCAGGCTACTACACTCCTCGTGGGACATTATTGGATTAGATAATGAATGAGTGAATACGATTGGTTTACGCCCTGCTAAACGTGGGCTTGAGGTAATGGTGGCACGTATTGCACAAGGCATCAGAATAGCGTCACTTTTGAGACTGCATATGGGAATTTCATGCAATTTCTGCGAGTTACTGATACTGCAAGCTGTTACATGGTGTTGCCATGTATTATGAATACGCTATTTAGGATCACGTGATTTAGGAGATTCCATGTTTATGAAAATATACTGTATATCATCATTTGCAGCATGTAAAATTCCACAGCAGCACATAGGCCTCTCTCAGATATTTCCACATGGTTTTGTTTGAAAGGAAAACTATCAGTAATACCCATCCTGGCTGACTCAGATGGCAAAATGCTTTTAGTCTGACTGCTACTATTGGCTACTAGTACTCTGACAGCTACTAGTTCAAAATATTTCTCAGTCCTGCTCACCACTGTATAGCTGTACTCCATGACCAGAATTGTCCCCACCCACGAAGGGTCTCCACCACCTTTTCAGCTGAGGCTGGGGGTTAAAAGGGTCTCAGGAGAGGTGGGGGATGGATGAGGTGGCTTGGCCGACCTCCTCTGCTCTTTTCAGCTGGGTGCAAGCTCAAGAGGGTGTTGGGAGAGGTGGAGGAATGGGTGGCTCTGCCATCCTCCTTCATGTCCTCCTCGTCCTCACCCCCAAAAGGGGAGGGGGGGGAGTGCTATTAATCTGACTACCCCAGTTCAGGCTGCGAATAGTCTGGCTGCTACTTGATCGAAGGAATATCCAGACCTGCACACCAGTGTGAGGTAACACTGAACAAGCAGGATATAGTATATACAGTAGACTGTCGCAATAATGGACCCCTGTATAGTGGATATCAGATTTAATGGATGCCACAAAGCTCGCCAAACTCCTGTCAACTATAAGGAACAGTGTCCATTCAATGGGGCACAGTGGGGTGCAATTCATGTGTTTATTACTGTTTTTACTTGTACCCTGCCAAAAATTGTCACACTTTCATCAAGATTACTGAGTTGTAAAAGAAGACTGTAGTAATGCAGTACTAAAGCTTATTCAATCTCATCCGAGAAGAGAAGAACCTTAAACTTCTGAAAGCTGGCAGCTGCTTGGTTGTCCGAGTGCATTTATTATTAACGATGCATTTTAAACTGTTTTTATAATAAGGGTAACAGTAGCCATTTGATGATAAGATTGCCTAAATAAAATATTATTTATAGTTATTTGCATAGGTTAATTTTAAAATAAGGCCTTACAAAGCTTATCAGATGGCTTAGATATGTGTGAAAATTTGAATTCTCGTGAAAATCAAAACACTTCCAGATAAGGTTTTGCGAGTACGGTCCATTCGCATAATATGCGAGAATTTGGGTGGTAGAAGGCCTCTTTCTCAAGAAATTTCGTGCTTTACAAATAACATACCTTATGGGGAAAATTCTAATTGGTGGGGTGGGTGCCTCAAAAGTCACCCCTTTGGCCCCTAGTCAGTTATTTTGCCTGTTTACTATGGGACATTAAACACTGCACAGTAAGTATAGCCCACACGGTAGCCTCATGCTGTAAAATGTATTCAGGAAAGGCATAGTTGACTTGAAGAGATGGGGTTCTGAGTGCTCCAGCCCCAGCACTCTCCACACCGTCCCATTCCATTTCACCACAACCAACAACAACAACAAGCTCCACATCAGTCATGAACCCTTCAAAAGTCCAAGGTAGACACAACAAATGCACCATTGGTATCATCCTCAGATGATGTTAAGAGCACAGGATCATCATCTTCTTATGATGGAGTAAAGAAGGTGGTGATCAGAGTCTGATGCCTTCTGTTCACTTCCTTGGCATACCTGTCTTGGTAGTAATGGAGGCCGTTTTCTGTGGCATCCGGAACCTCATGAGCTCTCACTTTACAGTTTTCATTCATTGTCACTTGATCTATAAACTCATGAAAGGCTGCCATGATTTTGATTACATATCGGATCGGTAGATCATCTCTATCCATGGCCATGGCTTGCTGATGTCATGACCTGCGTCACTTCCTCACACACTCTGCAAGGGTAGGTTATGCTCTGTGGCGTGACGTCGGATTCGGCTTACTTTGCCGCCTTGATCTCTTGTTTTCAAAACAAATTCGTGCACTACTGATTATTTAATTCTAGGATTGGGCCAATATTTAGTTTTTGCTAAATACCGATTACCGATTAATCGGTAGTCAATAATCGTTCGATACTGATTAACTCTGATTATCAAGAAATTTTAAGTGTGATTAATTTTCATGAAATTATTGGTAGCACAAAGTTAAAGACATCATCCTAATGTTATTTTCGACTGTTCACTGTCCAACTATCACCTCCTGTATGGAGAGCAAATAGTTTATCAATTGCCACTCTTCTATAGTCTAGTTTTGCTTTGTTGCAACATCTCATTCTGTGTATCTTGGTTGTAATTTGGTCCAAGTCAGGTAAACCAAACATGCATCAGTAAAAGATCTGAAACGAGGAGTTTTCTTTCATTCTTTTTGTTTATCTTCATGAGGAACTATAACAAGATGAAAAAACTGGTTCTTTTATTTTCATTATCTGTCCTTCTGTTCAGTAATATGGGAAATGGTAAAAATAAACAGAAGAAGCACATAAAACTAATACAAATTTCAACCTACAACTGTTCAAGTCTAATTCTTACAGATATTTTATGAACAGAGGACACCAGTAATCTGGTGTATGGATTATTTTTTTTTCTCCATTTGTTTTTCCTTCCTCCGTTCTGTTATTTAAAAAAAAAAAAAAAAAAAAAAATGTACGGTTACTAGTATACATTTGTAAAGGAACTTGCTTGAAATAAATGCTCTGGAGAAGGTATCGGAGGTTTGGTAGCATTACCATACTCACATACTGACATTAATATATTATGCAAGTTAGTACTGTATAAAAGACAGAAATAAGCTTCTTCAACTAATCGGCCCTGATTAATTGGTCAAAAGGCCGATTACCAATTAATCAGCAAAGTGTCCGATTAGGCCGATTACCTGCTGATTAAGTGGCCCAACCTATTTAATCCCCCTCCCCCACCTGTCCTGCTCTAGGCATTTCACATCTTGGGGGCGCGCACCATCCACTCACTCAATATAGTGCTGCTCTTGGGTGTCTGCCCTTCCCTCTTCTCCATCCTTTTTTCCTTCCATCCTCTTCTGTCCTTCTTATCCTTCAGTCTTTCCTCGTCCTTCTGCCTACGGGTGACTTTTGTCTTTATTTTCTCCAGTCTTTCCTCTTCCTTCTGCCTTTGGGTGACTCTACACTGAATGACAAGCCAAATGGTTTCCTGTACATCAGGAAACCATTTACTATGCTGGGTGGTAACCATGTAACCAAATTTTGGCAACTGGTGATTTAGTGGGTAATTATTGCGCTCCAGTCAGATTGAGTAGGTGAAGGTTTATATCCAAGGGGTGATTGGGGTTTATGGCTCACGTATTGCCACTCAGGGATGAGTGAGGCTGGTCACTCTCATCTTAAATGTCAGGACCAACTGCCTAGCCCGGGGCTCCTACGCCCCTCATGGGGCAACGTAGGATTGGATGATGGATGGATGAAACTCGCTTATTAAGCAAATGTATTGTACCTTGATTTTTTTCCCCCATGTAAAGGCAAGTTAAGGGAAACTATATAATTACTGTGGCATTACAGTAGGTAATATCTAACTTGGTAAAATTGTCCTCTCCTCCATCCTTGTTTCCTTCTATCTTCTGTCTTTTTTTCTTTTATTCTTTTCTCTTCCTTCTACCTACGAGCGACTTTACACTCCCTCTTCTGTCGTTCATTCCTTCATTCTTTCCTCTCTCTTCTGCCTGTGGGTGACTCTACACTGAGTGACAAGCCAAATGGTTTCCTGTGCACCAGGAAACCATTTACTATGCTGGGTGTTAACCATATAACCAAATTTTGGCGCCTGGTGGTTTAGTGGATAATTATTGTGCTCCAGTCGGATTGAACCGATGAAGATTTATATCCAAGGGGTGATTGGGGTTTATTGCTCATGTAATGCCACTCAGGGATGAGTGAGGCTGGTCACTCTCATCTTAAATGTCAGGACCAACTGCCTAGCCCCGGGCTTCTACGCTCCTCATGGCGCAACTTAGGATTGGATGATGGATGGATGGATGGGTAAAATGTCAAAATTTCAGTGATAGATGACTGGTAGACACGGATGAAGAAGCCATATGTTACTGTCACCTTTAAATATCCTGCAGCCCATACTTTGTCACAGCTCTGTTGTAAGTTGCAGCTAGATATTCGAAATTAAAAAGATAGAAACCCCACTGATGATTTGAAAGTACAAAGCATAGTGCAGCAAAATGCTCTCAAATAAATTTGAATATTTGTCTGCTTAGTCAAGTGGGACATCCCATGAGCAGCTTGCCTCCCCTCTCCCCTGTGCCTACCATTCATCAAAATTCAGGGAATGCTGTATATTGTATTTCAATGGAATTCCAATATTTTGCAAGGTTAATATATTTATGGAATATTGCAGTAATTGTATAAATTACCTTAATTTGTCCAAACACCTATCCATCTATCTATAGCTTGACGCCCTAATTCTGCAAATGGTGGCTGCAGACAAAACGCCTCCAAGTCGCTCTGTCACCCACCATTTGACTACCCTCCCCCTCCCTCATCCCCCCCTCCCTCAATATGCCTCTCAACTCCATCCCTCCACCTCATCCTCGGTCTACCCCTCCCTCTCCCTCCCTCCACCTCACCTACATACACCCTCTTAGTCAGTCTTTCATTCTCCATTCTCTCCACATGTCCAAACCACCTCAGTTTATTTCTCCTAATCTTCTTAACCACATCCACATCCACCCCACAACGTTCCTTCACATCTTCATTTGTCAACCTGTCCCTCCATGTCACTCCAAGTAACTCATTTCCACTGCTCTCACTCTTGACTTGTTCCCCTCTTGCAAGGTCCACGCCTCGCTTCCATACGTCAGGGTAGAGATCACAATACTATCATGCAGTGACTTCTTAACTTCCATACTCACCTCCCTATTTCTCATCACTGCTTTCAGTGAACCAACAACCTTCCTTCCCTGCTGTACCCTTTCATGCACTTCATCCCCCAAAGTTCCATCCTCACTCATCACACTACCCAAGTACTTGAATGCACTCACATTCTCCATATCCTCACCATCCAACATGAGAAAAAAAAAACAATGAAGGTACAGTACTCATAAAACTTCACCTGGACGTGTAAGGCCCTTGGGGGTAGAGGGGTTTTTCAAGAATACTCCCCCAGTATCCCTGTTTGTCGTAAAAGGCGACTAAAAGGGTTGGCGGAGGGTTACTGCCCCTCCCCGGAAAACAACTAACTAAAAAGACAAACAATAAGCCTCGGACAAGGACTGACCAAAAGATGACGACTAAGGACCGGACAAAGGACATGGTAATCGGAACGTGGAATGTAAGGGGAGTGAATAATGAGATGAAAGAGAGAGAGATTGTCCAGGTGCTTGAGGGTGCGAAAGTTGATGTATGCGGAATAACTGAAACGAAATGGAGAGATGAGAGTGTGAGAGAATGGGAGTATGGATGGGGTATATGTGCAGGAGTAGGTGAGAATGAGAGGGCAAAAGAAGGAGTATGTATAGTTGTGAGTAAAAGATGGAAGAAGAGCATAAGAGAGTATGGATCAGTCGGGTCAAGGATTGTGTGGGTAAGGGATGCCGCCTTCTATAGCGAGTTGAGGAGAGTGGTGGCTGAACAGGGAGCTGTAGACAGAGGTGTTAATGAACAGTACAGAGCCCTCAAGAACAATTTCTTGAGAGTTACTGATGTAACATGTGGCTGGACAAGAGGACCACCAAGACATAAAGTAACTTGGTGGTGGGATGAGGGTGTAGAAGCTGCAATTAAGGAGAAAAGAAGGCTTTTCCGGGAATGGAAGAAGGGTGGTAGCAAAGAAGAATATTTGGCTGCCAAGCGTAGGGCTAGCAGAGAGGTATACAGGGCAAAGTCTGAGTCACAGAGACAATTACTTGATAACCTAAATCATGGGGAAAGGAAAAATATATTTAGGGTGGCAGATCAGGTGAAGAGGGATAATCGGGATATCATAGGTGAGCAGTGTGTGAAGAATGATGAAGGAAGGGTAGTGGTGAACAGTGAGGATATTAAAGATGCATGGAGAGAGCATTATAACCAGTTGTTGAATAAGGAGTTTGACTGGGACAGGGAAGGTTTGGAGCCAGCAGATCCAGTGTCTGGCCCTTGGCCTTTAATTGATACTGCTACTGTGAGTGAGGCAGGATGAGGGTGGGGAAGGCAGCAGGTGTGTCTGGGTTGACTGCCGAAATGTTGAAGGCCTCAGGCGATATAGGGGTGAGTTTAGTCACTGACCTGATAAATAGGATTATTTATGAGTGTGTTGTCCCAGATGATTGGCTGAAGAGTGTAATTATAAATGTGTATAAAGGGAAGGGTGATGCCCTGGAAAGAGGAAATTATAGAGGTATAAAGCTTTTAGATCAGATAATGAAGGTAATGGAGAGAGTTTTAGAAGGTATGATTAGAGAAAGAGTGAATATTGATGAGATGCAGTTTGGGTTTATGCCAGGTAGGGGGACCACTGATGCCATATTCATTGTTCGATAGCTTCAGGAAAAATATATTGGTAGGAGAAAGGATCTTTGTGTTGTTTTTGTTGATTTGGAAAAGGCCTTTGACAGAGTCCCTAGAGAGGTGGTGAAGTGGGCAATGAGAAAGCTTGGCTTGGAGGAGTGGCTGGTTAGGGTGGTTATGGTCATGTATGTGGGTGCTCACACCCAGGTGAGAGTGAATGGAGATTTGAGTGATGAGTTTTCCGTGAATGTTGGTGTGCATCAGGGGTCAGTCTTGAGTCCCATGTTGTTTATCATGGTACTTGAAGCCCTTCCACGTGACTTTAGAAACGGACTCCCGTGGGAGTTGTTGTATGCTGATGATTTGGTGTTGATTGCAGAGAATGAAAGGGAGGCGGGGGAAAGGTTTAGGAAGTGGAGAGATGGTATGGGGCAAAAGGGTTTAAGGGTAAATGCAGATAAAACAAAAGTGATGATATCTAGGGTTGGTGGCGGTACTGTCAAAGACGAGGGAGAGTGGCCATGTGCAGTTTGCCACAAGGGCGTGGGAAGTAATTCCATCTTGTGTGGTGTGTGTGATAAATGGGTGCATAAGAGATGTAGTGGTATCAGAGGTAGACTGCGAGATAATGCTGATTTTATGTGTATGGCGTGCCGGGGTGAGCAGGTGGAGATTGTCAGACGTGAAAGGATTGAACTTGCTGGTGAATCTCTTGAGTGTGTGGAAGAGTTTTGTTATTTGGGAGACATGTTGTGTGCTGGAGGTGGGGCTGGAGCTAGCTCTGTGGCTAGGGTGAGAAGTGATTGGAAGAAGTTCAGGGAGCTCTTTCCTCTCCTGACATTGAGGGGGCTCTCCCTACGTGCTAAGGGGTCTTTGTATGCAGCATGTGTTAGGAGTGTAATGCTGTATGGCAGTGAGACCTGGGCAGTAAAGGAGGAAGATATTCGCCGGCTCAGAAGTACAGAAATGACAATGATTAAGTGGATGTGCAGTGCGTCCCTGCGTCCAAGGCCTGGAGGGGCTGGGTTTACAATGGAAGAGTTGAGAGGTAGGATGGAGCTGGAGTGTATTGGTGTTGTGATGATGAGAGGTAGATTGAGGTGGTTTGGACATGTGGAGAGGATGGGGTATGATAATTGGGTGAGGAAGGTGAGAAGTGTTAATATTGGGGGTGGGGTTATGAGGGGTAGACCGAGAAAGACATGGGACGAGGTCATTAAGTGTGACCTTAGGGTTAAGGGACTGAACAGGGAGGCAGCAATGGATCGTGCAGCGTGGAGAGCCGCCATTAGGTGACCAAGGCTGACACATGCAAGCATGTTGGAGCCTTTAAAAACGAAACAAAAACGAAACGAAGATTGAAAGTTGGAATACAAATGTGGGCGATTGTGTGTGTGTATGCGTCAGAGTGAGAGAAGGGTTCTGGACAAATGTGGAAGTGTGCATGGAAAAGTTTGGAAGGAATGAGAGAGTGTTGTTGATCGGTGATATGAACGGTAAAGTAGGGAATGTGAAGGTGGATGGAATAGTTGGTGAGTGGGGTGTGCCTGCTGAGATAGATGAGAATGGCAGTGCGTTAGTGGACATTTGTCCTGGGAGGGGGTTAGTGATAGCCAATACCCTCTTCAGGCACAAAATGATCCACAGGTATACATGGTGAGTGATGAGAAGGGTGGGTGGTGAACTGAATGAAAGGAAGGCAATGATTGATTATGAGTGTGTGGATGAAAGGATGCGAAAATGTGTATTGGATGCAAGAGCTTATAGAGGTTGGGGGAGTGGACTTTCTGACCACTATTTGGTGGTGGCTAGAATCAAGGTCCAATTAGGATGGAGACATAGAAGAAGGGAAGGACGGGAAGAAGGAGTATTTGTAAGGAGAGTGGAAAGGTTACAAGAGGATGAGAAAAAGGCAGAGTATAAGAGAGAAGTGGAGGAACGATTGAGCAAATATGAATTGGAGTGGATGGGGGATGTGGAAGGTGTGTGCAGGATATTTACAAAAGAAATATGTGCAGCATGTGGGATGAAGAGAAGACAGAGGGGTGTGCAAGGAACAGCATGGTGGAATGAAGAGGTGAGTCAGGCTGTGGCACAAATGAAGAAAACATACAATGAATGGATGAGAAATAGGGGCGTGGAAGAAGTTGAGAGGAGGAAGAGAGTGTTATATGTAGAAAGAAAGAGAGAGGTGAAAAGATTAGTAAGAGAGAGTAAGAAGAGAGCGGATGAGGAATTTGGAAGGAACTTGATTGTAAAGTGGAGGGACTGTAAGAAAATGTTCTGGAAAGAGGTGAAGAGAGTAAGACAGGGTGGAAGTGAAGTTAGCAGGGGAATGAAAGATAAAAATGGTAGATTACTAGTGGAGAAGGGAGAAAAAGTGAGCAGATGGAGAGAACACTTTAAGGAATTGTTGAACATAGAAGATGGAAGTAATGCGAGTATAAGTGGCTGGGGAATGGCTGGGAGAAGGAGGGAGGTGAGAAGACAGGAAGAAATCAGTAGGATAGAAGTTCTGGAAGCAATGAAGAAGGTTAAATTGGGGAAAGCCCCAGGAATTGATGGAGTGTGTGGTGAAATGCTGAAGTATGAGGGAGAGATAGTAGTAGAATGGATGTGGAAAATGTCCAGATTGGCCTGGGAGGAAGGTAGAGTCCTGGAGGATTGGAAGTCAGGTATAATTATTCCCTTGTACAAAGGAAAAGGGGAAGAAAGACGTGTGTGGTAATCATAGGGGCATCTGTCTATGTAGTATAATAGGAAAAGTGTGTGGTAGGATACTTATTGATAGAGTTAGAGAATGAACAGAGGAATTAGTTGGAGAAGAACAGGGAGGCTTTAGGAAGGGAAGAGGTTGTGTAGATCAGATATTCATTCTTAGATCTTTAATGGAAATGTTTCTAGAGGAGGGAAAGAAGTTGTATGCGGCTTCCATGGATTTGGAGAAAGCATATGACAGGGTGGATGGACAAGGATTGTGGAAAGTATTAAGAATATATGGAGTAGATGGGAAGTTGTTGAATGCTGTGAAGAGTATGTATGATGATGCTAAGGCTGCAGTGTGTGTGGATGGTGAACTGAGTGAATTTTTCTCTTTGAAGGTTGGGTTGAAACATGGATGTGTCTTGTCTCCATGGTTGTTCAGTCTATACATGGATGGGGTAATAAAAAAGGTACAAGGTAGGGTAGTGGATGTTGGAGTGGCCCTGATGAGAGAGGGTAGTGTTTGGAAATTCCCTGTACTGTTGTTTGCAGATGTTACTGTATTGTTGAGTGAAGATGAAGGTGAGCTGCAAGGCTCGGTGGATAAGTTGGGGAGAGTGTGTAAGAAACCGAATCTAAAGGTGAATGTAGGGAAGAGTAAAGTGATGCTCTTTGAGAGAGGTGAAGTCAGTGAATGTACAGCGAGGTTGGATGGTGAGGAATTGGGAAATGTGAGTACATTTAAGTACTTGGGTAGTGTGATGATTAAGGATGGAGGTTTGGAGGGTGAAGTGCTTGAAAGGGTACAGCAGGGAAGAAAGGTTGCTGGTTCCTTGAAAGCAGTGATAAGAAGCATGGAAGTGAGCATGGAAGTGAAAAAGTTACTACATGACAGTATTGTGATACCAACTCTTAACGTATGGAAGTGAAGCTTGGACGTTGTTGGAAGGATACAAGTCAGGAGTGAGAGCAGCGGAAATGAGTTATTTAAGAGGAGCCTGTGGGAGTTACATTGAGAGACAGGCTGACAAATGAGGATATAAAGGAGCGTTGTGGTGTGGATGTGGATGTGATAGGAAGCGTTAGGAGGAATACACTGAGGTGGTTTGGCCATGTTGAGAGGATGGAGGGTGAGAGAGTGACGAAGAGAGTGTATGTATTTACCTATTTGTATTTACCTATTTGTAGTATACAGGAATTGAGCAATGCTCGTGTTGTCCTGTCTCCATATCCACATTTATCAAGTCTACCTTTACACACATGAATGTTTTTCTCATGCACCACCTCTTTGTCTAAGTCGTTCCAAATATTTAAGAATATACCTAATTGTGATATACACGGAATGTACTATGCTCGTGGGTTTCCGTCGCTGTTTCTCAATAAGTCGAATTTAACTTTAAACTCGTTTATGTTTTTAGACTGGACGATCTCTTTGTCCAGGCTATTCCATAAGTCTATACTTCTGTAAGGAAAGCTATATTTCTTGATATCCTTCAAGCAGCTTGACTTTTTCAATTTCATTCCATGTCCTCTTGTTGCTCTCTTATCCCATACAAACAGATCTTCTTTGTCAATTTTATCTACTCCCACCATGGTCCTGAACACCGCAATCATGTCTCCCCTCTTTCTCCTTTCCTCTAACGAAGGCAAATCCAGTTTTTCCAGCCTCTCTCTCTGTATGACAGGTCTGTCAGACTGGGGACCATCTTGGTTGCTGTTCTTTGTATTCTCTCAATCTTGTTTATATCTTTCTTTTTGTGTGGGCACCACACTACCGCTGCATATTCTAACCTGGGCGGATCATGGCCACTATCAATTTTTTCATCATTTCCTCATCCATATAATGAAATGCTACTCTTATGTTAGTCAAGAGCTTATAAGTCTCTCCAACTATCTTGTTAATGTGCTTTTCTGGTGACAAACTATCTTGGACCAGCACTCCCAAATCTTTCTCTTCTCTCCTTTTTGTGATTAATTCATTACCCAAAAAATAATTCAGTGATGGTCTCCTGGTACTTTTACCCATTTCCAATATTTTACATTTCTTTACATTAAATTTCATTTCCCACGTCCGGCTCCAATTGTGTATCCTATCCAAATCCTCCTGCAGTATTTTACAATCCTCCTCAACCTCTATCTTCCTCAAGATCTTTACATCATCAGCAAACAGACTCGCATAACTGTTCACTCCATCTACCATATCATTTACATAAATCAGGAACATTACTGGCGCCAACACTGAGCCTTGAGGGACTCCACTTGTTACTTCCCTCCATCCAGACATCTTTTCCTTTATTACTGTCCTCATTTGTCTGTCTCTCAAAATGTCTCTCATCCATTCCAGAAGTTTCCCCTTTAGTCCTCCTATATATTCTAGTTTCCACATTAGTCTCTTATGAGGTACCTTGTCAAAGGCCTTCTCTAAGTCTAAGTATACACAATCCACCCAACCATCTCTCTCCTGTACCACATCAATCGCTCTTGAGTAAAAGCTCAACAAGTTTGAAACACATGACCTTCCACTTCTGAATCCAAACTGACATTCAGCCAAAATATTCATCTCTTCCAGATATTTTATCCATCTGTCTTTCAGGATTCTCTCACACAATTTTGCGACCATGCTGGTTAGAGACACTGGTCTATAATTCAGGGGTTCTTCCCTGTTTCCTCCCTTGTAAATTGGTACCACATTTGCCCTCTTCCATTCTTTTGGCACTTTCCCCTCTTCCAGTGAGCATACAATTAAGCTGTGAATTTTATCCGCCAGTTGTTCTCTGCATTCCTTCAGTACCCAATTAGAAATTCCATCAGGTCCTGGGGCTTTCCTTACATCTTGAGTTTCCAGTAATTTATACACTTCCTGCACCTCCACTTTTATATCTTTCATTACCGGAACATTTCTAATCACTCCCTCCCTTCCACAAGCTCCTTTTCTTTAGTGAAAACTGACTGGAAACGTTTGTTCATTATTTCTGCTTGCATTGCCGCATCATTAAAGACCTCTCCATCTACTTTCAGCTTGGTGATTCCTTCCTTTTGTTTCAGTTTGCCATTAACAAATCTATAAAACAGTTTGGGTTCATCCTTGCATTTGTCAATTATACCTTTTTCAAAATTCCTTTCTTCTTTCCCTACGTATTCTTGTGTATTCGTTTCTTGTTCTTTTATATTCTTCCTTTGTTCTGTCGTTACCTCTCTTTCTCCAATTGTTCCACGCCTTATCTCTCTCTTTTTTGGCTATCCTTACACCTTCTATTAAACCACTCCTTTTCCTGTTTTCTTTCCCTCTTACTCTTGGTACAAATTTTTCCACTCCCAAATTATAGAGGTCTAGAAAGATATCCCACTTCCTCTGTATCTCTCGTTTCTCTGAATTTTCTCCAATCCGCATTTTCAAAAAAGTTTCTCAATCCTGTAAAATTTGCTTTGCCAAAGTTGTATCTTCCCTGTCTATGAAGCTCGTCTCTTGGCTCGACGTTTCCTATTAACATCTGGAACTCAATGACCACATGATCACTTTTTCCCAAAGGACAGAGATATTCCAATGATTCTATTACATCAGGTTCTTTGGTGAACAGTAAATCTAACCTTGCTGGTGTGTCCCCACCTCGAAACCGTGTCTCTTCTTTGACCCACTGCGTCATCACATTATTCATTATTATATTTAATAACATAGTACCCCACGAATCCTCGCCGCCTCCCGAGTACCATTCCTCCCAGTTCACCTCTTTACAATTAAAGTCACCCACCAAAATTATATTATTGCTTTTCTCAATTATTTTTTGCAAGTAGCTAGCCATATCTGACAACATCTCATGGTATTCGTCATCCTTCCATGCTCTCGTCTTTGGGGAACATACACTACCGCCATATCTCTCTTAACATTCTCTCCAGTTTCTAATTTCATATATATCACTTCAGCCCTGCCTTCTCCCATTTCCACAGTATCTACATTTATGTTGTTCTTCACTGCTATCATCACTCCTCCTCCCTTTTTTTCTTTTCTGTCTTTTCTCCACAGTTTGTATTTACCATCTCCCAAATGAACATCAATATCTTCTCTTAATTTGGTCTCTACAAAGCACATGACATCAGGTTCATGTTCTCTCAAGAAATCATTAATTTCGATCCTTGTCGATATGAAACCATCAACATTAGTATATATCACCTTCAAATTATTTTTGACATTATTAACACCCTCTTCTCTCCTACTCTCTGTCCGTACCACTTCCTCAACTTCTGATCTTTCACAACCATCCCCCTAATTTCCTTCACTTCTATTTCCTTAAATACCATTTCCTTACTTTCATATCCAATACTCTCCAAAAAAAAAGTATTACGTTCTTCCTCTGTCCTCTTATCATTTTTTTCCTTTACTTCTTCCTTTAATGATTTTAAAGCTTCTCTTTCTTCTTCATTCAGATCTTTTCTTATTATAATATTTTCCATCCCCGCCTCTTTGCTTAATTTCCAGGTCACTTTAAGTATCTCATTTATTACACTTTCTGATGTAAACTTGACTCTCATTGGTCTTGTTTCCCCTTTCTTATAAGGCCCTATCCTCCTTACTTCCTCAATTTCTTTTACCCACTTGTTTCCTTCGGGGTCAATCTTGCCTAATATTCCTCTCACCATGTTCGTGTCTCTCTCGAGTCTTGCGAACCTAACCTTTTCTTCCTCTTCCCTGTTTCCAAATACTATCACACATCTGTTCCTTTCTACAGTTTCTCTCACTATTTCTCTTTTTTCTTCAGTATTTTCACTACATTTTCTTCCATTTCTTTCTTGTTCATTTCCCTTTCTTCCTGGATGATCTCTCTTAAGCTGACCACTTCTTTCTGTTCTTCCTCTACGTGTGCCCACTTTGCCTTGTGTTCTTCTAGTACATTACTCACCTTCTCCGTTTTATTAGTACTCTCTTCAAGTTTCCTCCTCAGTTCAACATTTTCCCGCTTCAAATTCTTAATCTCTTCATTGGCTGTTTCGTTGGACTGGATTAGACTCTGTATGGTGGTTTCCGTATTTCCTGACACATCCTTTATCACTAGATTCTCTACTTTTTTTTCGAGTTCACTAATCCTCATAATTAATGTTTTCACTAGGTCCATGACATTAGTATTAGCATCAAATCCTTGAAATTCCATTCCCTCATTGTTTACATTTTCGGCCATCTTTAACGTACCGATCAAGTACCTAAACAGCTGTTACCAATAAGCCACAAACATTCATGTATACTACTGCCAACAAATCTTTACATTTTTGGTAGTCTACCAACTTTCATTATTTTAAATTTAAAGAAAGACCCTAGGAGACAGGACAGACAAAATTCCTGAAACTACTCAAGGTCAGGAGCGATGCCTGGGACGTCCTCTCTCTCCGGCTGTTCGTGTGAGTGAGTGGAGGGGAGAAGAGGGAGGGGGAGGCCGAGGATGAGATGGAGGAATGGGGTGGAGAGGTATATGAGAGAGGGTGATGTGAGTTGGGAGCGGGGCAGTGAAATGGCGAGGGACAGGGCGACATGGAGGCGATTTGTTTGTGGCCACCCTGAACGGGATTGAGGCGTCTGGCAATAGATAGATAGATAGATTTGGACAGTCTTATCCTCAAACAGTTATTGTAACTCCTATAATAAAAATAATTTAAAATACATCATTAATAATGAATGTACTGGGACAACCAGTCTGCTGCCAGCTTTCAAATGCCTAAGGGTCGTCTTGTCTCAGATGATTCTGAATAAGCTATAGTCACAAGTCTGGAGTGAGCGGAGTGGAAATGAGTTATTTGAGAGAAGCACGTGGAGTAGTTACATGGAGAGACAGACTAATAAATGAGGAAGTGAAGTAGCATTGTGGTGTGGATGTGGAAGCGATAGAAAATGTAATGAGAAATACGTTGAGGTTGTGGCCGTATGAAGAGGATGGAGAATGAGAGATTAATGAGGGGAGTGTACGTGAGTAAGGTTGAGGAGGGGAGAGGGAGGGGGAGGCTGAGGATGAGATGGGTGGATGGAATGGAGAGGTATATGAGAGAGGGTGTGTGTGGGTTAGGGGGAGGGCAGTGAAGTGGCAGGGGACAGGATGATATGGAGGCAATTTGTTTGTGGCTACTCCTTATGGGATTAAGGTGTCTGGTGATGGATAGATAGATAGATGAAAATTTGCTATGACAAGGATTTGAAATAAGCTACAAAAAGGCAAAATTATGGGCCAGGTTAGTGTAAAATGGCTATAGTTTGCACTTTTAGCAATGGAATATGCCAATGTACAGTACTCATTTATCTTCAATCATATGCTTGAAATACTACCATGGGGTGGAGGGACGCATGGATATAAAACTATCAGCACCAACGGACATGGGGGTCCCCCAGTTACTTTGTTATCACGAGGGTCTATATTTATACATAACCCCCAGTTACTGTGTTATAGCAAGGAGCTGTATACCACATATACTGTATATGCAGTAAAACCTTACGAGAACAGACTAACTGGGGCCCAAGCCATTCCGAAAAAAGCGAAACCCCAATTAAAGCGACATACGGACTTCCTCCCTGCAAAGATATTTTCGTACATGAAAAGCATAACGGTCACCATCCTGCTTCACCCCACCAGTTCCTGCTTACTCAGGGCAGTAGCCCATTTGCCTCTTAACTTTTTTCAAATGCCACTACAAGTAATTTATAGCATAACACAGTATAATTTTAGCAAGGTTTAGACTCAGGAAAGGTGGTATGTAACACACTCAAGAAGGTATTTTCATGCATGAAAACCATCATGGCCACCATCCTCCTTCACCCCAGTAGTTCCATCTAACTTGTGGCAATATCCCATTTGCCTCCTAACTTTTCTCAAATGCCACTGTAAATAATTTGTTGCATAACACACTATCTATCTATCTATCTATTGCCAGACGCCTCAATCCCGTTTGGGGTGGCCACAAACAAATCGCCTCCAAGTCGCCCTGTCCCCCGCCATTTCACTACCCTGCTCCCAACTCACACCCCCCTCTCTCATATACCTCTCCACCCCATCCCTCCATCTCATCCTCGGTCTCCCCTTCCCTCTTCCACCCTCCACCTCACTCACATACACTCTCTTCGTCAGTCTTTCACCCTCCATCCTCTCCACATGGCCAAACCACCTCAGTGTGTTCCTCACAACGCTTCCTATCACATCCACATCAACACCACAACGCTCCTTTATATCCTCATTCGTCAGCCTGTCTCTCCACGTGACTCCACAAGCTCCTCTTAAATAACTCATTTCCACTGCTCTCACTCTTGACTTGTGTCCTTCCAACAACGTCCAAGCTTCACTTCCGTACGTTAGAGTTGGTATCACAATACTGTCATGTAGTAACTTTTTTACTTCCATGCTCACTTCCCTGTTTCTTATCACTGCTTTCAAGGAACCAGCAACCTTTCTTCCCTGCTGTACCCTTTCAAGCACTTCACCCTCCAAACCTCCATCCTTACTCATCACACTACCCAAATACTTAAACGTACTCACATTTTCCAATTCCTCACAAAGTTTAGACTCGATAAAGTCCATGTGTAACATACACAAGAAGATATTTTCAGACATGGAAAGCATAATGGCCACCTTCTTGATTCACCTTGTCAGTTTCTTCTAACTCATGGCAATACAGTAGTCCATTTGCCTCTTAACTTTTCTCAAATGCCACTATTAATAAGTTATTGCCCAACACAGTAAAATTTTAGTAGGCATGGACACTATAATACTCTATCTATCTATCTGTTGCCAGATTCCATAATCCTGTAAAGGGTGGCCATTTGACTTTGAGTTACCTGTTTTACGGGGAGGGGCACTAACCCTCCACCAACCCACATGTTGACACGTAGGGATTATAATACTCATAAATAATAAAAAAAAAATATTTTCTTGCTTAACCATTCCGACTCACTTGGCTCGCCCTCAGCACCTGCTGAAGGATCCTTCGGAGCAAAGCCCTCAGAATCATACCCATTATCTTCATGGTCATCGTCAGGGAATAGTGAATCCTCCTCCTGATTGTCCTCACTGGCAGGAGCTGAATCTGGACAGGAACTGGAGGTGCAGCTTGCACCATGCTTGCCGTTTGGTGTACTTAATTTTAAGCACTTCAAATACTGTACTGTATGCTCTATACACCTTTTATTTACGATCATTCAAACTAAAGATGTTCACTTTGTCTGTGTATTTCACTTATCACTCGTCACCCTCAAGCAATATATCAGGGACTTCCGAGGAAATGATATAGGGGGAAATGATGTGGGCCAGACTGAGACAGAACACTGGGTGACAATAGTGACGGCGCCAGCCCGCCACCAACTGACGAACGAACACACAAACCATGCGGCATGTGATTAATGCTTGGTGTCTTGACTTTACATTAATGTAATAATAATAATAATAATCTGGCCTTTTGTTTCTCAAAAGTGCCAGTTCTTCCTTTGGGAATTCACCAGCGCTTGACACCCATACATTATTTTTACAATTACAAGAATTGTAATATTTCTTGTATATAATACAAGCTACATCATATATACATGAAAGTGGCAATAATTAAACCTTATAATCATCTGTTGTAGTACCTCTCTCCAGGTCATAGCATTTTGAAAAAAGAAAGACTTTCAGCTGTCTCTTAAAGGATTCAACAGTAGAGAGTTGTCTTACGGACAATGGCAATCTGTTATATAATCTAGGGGCCCTTTACACAAAAGAACTATCAGAGAAAGATGACTGGTGAACGGCTCCTGGCTCATCAAGACGCAAGGAATCATCTTCACTGCGTAACATCGCACCCGGGCGTGCCGATGGGAGTTTTAACAATTCAGCATGATACTTAAGAACCTTGAATGTAATAAGACACAGTTTAAATTCAATTGTAGCCTTTACTGGTAACCAATGCAACTCAATCAGAAACGGGTTAGTTGAGATTCTTGGGGGAGACCAATGATAAGCCGTGCTGCCCTGTTCAACACAGACTGAACTTTTGTTAGTATATTATTTGGAAGACCAACCCACAGTGAATTACAATAATCAACACGAGACAAGACCACTGCACCGTCTATTCAGGAATTTTCTCACAGAGTACAGATTTCAGATATGCAAGTTACACCCTCTTGTAACGTGATTAATATGTTCTTTGTAATTTAACTTAGAATAAAAATAAACACCCAGATTTTGAACAGAACTGACTGGATGAAGCTGTGACACGCCAATGTTCAAAGCCAGGGTATTGTCAGTGTCATCACCCCTTCTGTTTCCTCTGATGATGATGATGATCTCAGTTTTACCATCATTCAGTTTAAGTTACCTGTTAGCCATCCAAATCTTAATATCAGACATTAGAGAGTCAAACTTTGTCTTAGTATTGTTGATATTTGACATCTTTACATAGAGCTGGGTGTCGTCAACATAAAAATGATAGGACACATCATGAGCATCAAGTAGAGATGATAAACTACTTGGGTAGATAGTAAATAGAATTGGACCCAAAACTGATCCTTGAGGGACTGCAAATAGAAGGGGAGCAGAATCAGAGCTAGCGTAATCAACAACCACTCTCTGAGATCTGTCCGACAGATACGACTTAAGGAGCAAAAGGGCACTATCACGAATGCCATAAAAATACAGATCGTCCAACAATAGTTTATGATCTACTGTATGAAAAGCTTCAGATATATCCGACAGAACTAGGAGAGAGGACATCCCACTATAAGTGTTTGCCACCAAGTCACTCTGAATCCATGTTAGTGTAGTTTCAGTTGAATGGTATTTTCTGTATACTGATTGAACTACAGGAACAACTCTGTTGTGTTCCAGTAGTGGTACGAGTTGATCGAGTATGGCCCGCTCAGTAATCTTGGATAAAAAAGACAGGTTAGAGACGGGACGATAATTTGTCATGCTCTCGACATCAAGGCCAGGTTTCTTAATTAGGGGCCTAAGCAAAGAACGTTTCTTGGACTGCACAAAATTACTTTCTAAGAAGCATCTACTGTATTTATTATGTTGCAGATAAAGTCTGCAGCGTGCTCGTACACATCAGGTAGTTATGACATTACATGGATCGAGTGAGCAAAATGTTTTATTTGTGAGTTAGAGCGCTCCGCTCTGACTGAAGGGTTGGAGGATCGAATCCACCCAAGGGTCATTGGTAGACATCAGGAAGGGCATCCGGTCATAAAATGCTACACGTTCCAGTCCAAAAGTCCTCTACCCAAGGGCACCCCGTAGCCCTTTGGGGATACCTGGCGTAAAACCAAATTATTTAATTTAATTATAAGTAGTCTGATATAACATTTGACTTTGTTTACATCCAGAGGATGAAATGTTGAAAGCAAATGATCCCCGGTGCACCGTGGCTGGAAGTCAACTGAGTACGCTTCACTAGGAGAACTGCTGTCTAAATCACTTCTTATGTAAGATATCTTACTTATAAAAAATGAAGCAAAATCAGAAGCTAATTGGGTATCATACAGAAGTTGGTTTAACAATTACATTCCTCTGACCAACCAGATTGTTCACAACTACAGACAATTTTTTTTTATCACCACCACATGAATCAACTTTATTTTGATAATACCTAGCTTTTTGGGCATTCACAGTGTGAACGACTGCTCTTCTCGCAAAAACATAACGCAAACAAGTTACTTCTGTCGGCTGCAAGCGCCACTCACGTTCTGTCCTTCTGCGTTGTCTATGCAAAGAATTAATGGATGGACTATACCACGGAGAATCATCACGTACAGTGATTGTTTTTACTACCTCAGGACAATAATGGTAAAAAATTGACCTATCTCGTTGTTGTAAATATCAACCAATTCATCAGAAGATAGACTGGAAGAATCAGTGGAGTTTAAACATTGATCAGTTTCAAGACACATCAACTGGCAGTCAACATTCCTGTAATTTCTGAACCTGATGACCCTTTTATATGAAGGGGATTTCGGGACATCAAAACTAAGAGTGATCAGAGCATGATCAGAGATGAGGGGGTCAAGTGAGTCAACCTCCACATCTGATACGCACCTGCAACCAACAGGGGACAAGATCAAGTCAAGGACATGTCCTGAGACATGAGTTGGATTACTCACATGATTGAAAAAATTGTTCTAGGTGATCAACTCAAGGAATTCTGAAGAAAATGGTTTTGACTCTGGACTGTCAACCCAATAATTGAAATCACCACAAACAAGAAGTCCTCCGGGTTTAAAAGAAAACCCTTCAAGAAACTGCCCAAACTCCTCCATAAAGCTTCGATCTCTGCCCGGATGACCTGGTCGATAGACAATTGCAATTTTAATGGTATTGTGATGGAAATTTATTAATATTTCCATAAATTTAAATGAAGATGGGGTCAGGTCTGAGTCAATGAGAGAAACGTTTGCAAGTGCTGGCGAGTAGGTGAGTGCTACGCCTCCTCCCGGATAGTCAGCAGCAGGCCTGGCAATACAGGTAACTCGCACGGAACACGTGGGTTTCGTTCCTACCGTGCCGTGTTAGGTGCGAAATCGCGTATATTTAAACTACTCCGTATTTTGCTCCCTAGACCCCCCAAATGTGTTGTTTTGCTGTTATCTGTCACTGGTAATCACTAGAAAGCACTTTAAGTGGTTAGAAGGTTTATTTAATGTTATAACTCACAAATACAGTACTCCACAGCAAAACTTCAACACACAAATACTGCATGTAAACACAAGGAAACATTCCGACGCCGATCATAGGTAATCATATAAATCAGGTTAACTGGTACCAGTGCTTTAACTTACAAGTACATACCAGAACAGTACATATTTAACTTAGAAGTGCAGTACTGTGATATCGAATGATTTCAGTACATAATCTGTTAGGAATGGCTGAAAAAAAAAAAAAAAATGTTATGAATACATTTTCACCTTTTTGATATATATTTATGGTAGTTTCGAGTTATTTTTTACGTTATCGTTGTGCCCATGCTTGGAAAAGGGAGCGAAAGAGTTGAATTTTCAGTCCTAAATGAGAAAACTGCATGTCCTCCAAGGCTAGACTCTGCCACGGGAGAATAAAGTGGAGGGTCAGTCCGATTAGCAATAAGGAAGTTGTGTCACAACTTCCAGCTCCCACACCACGAGAATGGCTAAAAATAGAATCGTAATGCAGTTTCAGAACTAACAATAAGTCTAATTATTACGAATACAGATACAAAGCAGAAATAAATACGTTTACAGACGGGGAAAACGTTCTTCTTCCGTCATAACATGTTCATCTTTATCATTTTACGTTCATCTTTATCATTTTACCTTGTTATTTTCGCAATATATATTGCTGTCTCGTAAACAGGGTGGTTGTTTGTGTTTTGCAAGGGAGGAAAAAGATAGTATTTTCTGTCTGGGTCGAGATAATGGGTGTACCTAAGCGTGGTTAGGCATGGCCACGAGCGAAAAAATCGTACATCCACCCATCACGATAGCAGGTGGTGAACTGACAGATAATACATGAGAGGGTGAAGTGAAGGTCAGTCTCATGTCCCAGATTTTCGTTCACTTCCCGAAAGTTTATTCACAGTTTTCTACAAGTTGCATTGCATCAAATGATCCAAACCATTACAGCAAACCTGAGTAAATAGGTAAAGATACCAAGACAAAAATGTTTTTTTCTTTTATTATAAGTCTTTAACGAACAAACAAAAAAGGCAATATTCCGACGCCGATCATGGGTAATCATATAAATCAGGTTAACTGGTTACAAGGCTTTATTTAATGCTTTAATTGCTTACAAGTACATACCAGAACAGTAAATATTTAACTTACAAATACAGTACTGTAGAAAAGCAGTACAGTAAGAGTTTAATGAACAATCAAAAAAGGCAATATTCCGACGCGGATCATGGGTAATCATATAATTCGGGTTAACTGGTTACAAGGCTTTATTTAATGATTTAACTTTATTTAAGTGCTTACAAGTACAGTACATACGAGAACAGTAAATATTTAACTTACAAATACTGTACAGTACTGTGGAAAAAACGAACAAATAAAAAAGGCAATATTCTGACGCCTATCAGGTAAACTGGTTATAAGACTTTATTTCTTGCTTTAACGTTATTTAATAGTACTTTAAGTTGCACATAAACTTACCAGAACAGTACAGTACTGTAAGTATTTAACTTACAAATACTGTGCTACTGTACTCGGGAATGTCTCACTCACTGAATAATTTCCTGCCTAGATCGTCACGTAATCAAAACAAACCGCGTACTGCGGTGACGTTCGAGGATTTGATCTTTCAAAGGCCTCTCCTGCTTTAATTTGTAGTTTTCATAATGGTTTTTTAATCTTATGTTGTCTTATATGTATCCCAGCCCTTACCATGTATAATTGCGAGCGCGTTCCGTGAGATCGTGTTCCGTGCGAGTTACCTGTACTAATAATAGAATGTGTCTTAGGCAAAGCATTACGAATAATATCGATATCAGACTCATACAACCAGGTATCAGTCAAGCACAAAATTTCAAGGTCATGATGATTTAGAGTTTCATTAATATAGTCTATCTTATTACGGATAGAACATATATTTAAAAGACCCATCCTTAACTGGTTCAAGAGGGACGTAGTCAGTTTTTTGAATGGTCAAAATTGGTGTTTTCAGTCAATCTATTCCTATGAGAAATCATAATTGGACAGTCTGTACTTGATGCAAAATGGGCAACCGACTGTGAATTTGAATTAGCATCTTGATGTCTTAAAGAAGAGCAGTTGATGCATTTGGGAGAATTTCTGTTACTACAATCCTTAGATTTATGGGCTCCAGCACAAAAGACACATTTAGGTTCATCATTTTTCTTAGAACATCTCTCAAATGTATGACCAAAGCCTTGACAGTGATGACACTGAGTAACCCAGAATCTGTCGAAAGCACGGCATCTTGTAAGATCCACATAGATGTAATTGCCCTGTTCTACAATGGAGGATCTCACCTCTGGCAACATCTTCAAGACAGCAGTTTTGGTGTCATTCCCTATTCTTGTGAAGAGAAGGTTGAGGGTACAACCTCGATCAACGAGCATCTTAATTTTATTGTTTTTTCTCAGAATGTTTGGGATGATGTCAGAGTCACCCAAGGAAGAGGAAAGGCCTGTCACAGTCATTTTAGGCAACATTTTCTTTGGCTCTGATATGCAAAAAGTGCCCTCAGAGCCAAAATGATCACTCAGC
Source organism: Coenobita brevimanus (assembly GCF_032717465.1). NCBI lineage: Eukaryota > Metazoa > Arthropoda > Malacostraca > Decapoda > Coenobitidae > Coenobita > Coenobita brevimanus. The sequence goes on from NC_136959.1 coordinate 49,390,588, forward strand.
ACCCCAGTTGCCTCACCTTTGGCCTCAGCTGACGGAAACTTCATTACCAACCCACCAGCCTTGGTCTTAAGACAGCTATCAACCGGTACCGAGTTAAGTACACCTCTGATGTCTTCTGGTCCCATCTGATTTGTCAGGGCAACAGCACCACTCTTTGGTTTCATAATCAGTACATGCTGACTATGAATGACTTTTTTCTGGCCATGAGCACTGATCTCAATCACGCCCCCAGACAGATTCTTCCCTTCCCCCACGAGAGACCTGCGAACTGCATCCGCAAATGACTCTACCTGATCTTGTGTGACTGCCATGGGTGATGAGACCCTGGTCTCTAGTGCCTCCAGTCTGTTTGAAACATCTCTAATTGCCTGAAAGATTGGCCCAATAACTTTATCTTCAAACTCCGTCTTGGTACTACTTCCTCCACCAGCCAAGACCTCGTCTGCTGGTGCAACACATTGGCTACACAGCCAGCGAAAGCCCAGCTGGTGGCTCTTCTTCATAAATGGATAGTCACCTGCGTCCAAATTTTCACAAGCTATATGAACCCACTCACTGCAGTAGGCACACTTCAGTGCTTGTGCACTTTTTGCTACAGACCTACTGCAGTGAGAGCACTGGTGTTGTTTGCTCATGGTAAAGGAGAACAAAAAACAAAACAAAATGACAACAACAACAACAAAAAGTATATACAATACTACCCGGGATAAACTCGGTTAGTGCCGCCCCCATTTGTGTCACCCTAATTTAGGAGAAAAAAAGAAAACCGAAAAAAACACAAAGAACAGAAATGGAAAAAAACAGGGTGTCTGCGAGGTCACCACGAGCAGGTGGGGTCCGACCTGACTACCCTTCTAGGAAAGGTAACCCAAACCGAGGTGCCGCAAGCGTGCTGAGATGGTATTGGCAACTTTTCCCAATTCAAGCTTTATATCTATCTATTGCCAGACACCATAATCCCGTAAAGGGTGGCCATTTGACACTGAGTTAGTTGTTTTAGAGGGAGGGGCACCAACCCTCCACCAACCCTCCACCAACCCACTTGTTGACACGTAGTAGCTGCAGCAAATACGTCACTTAGGCAAGACCTCATTGGTTACGATACCCCTTTTCTAATTTTTTAGCCTTTAGAAAATACTTTATTGGTACAGCATAATTTTCAATGCTTTTCAAATACTGTACTGTACACTTTATGCACCTTATTATTTAAGATCTTACACTCTAAAGATGTTCACTTTGTTTATTTCACTTATCACTCGTCACCGTAGAGCAGTATATCAGGGACTTCAGGGAGATGGTGTGGGGGGGAAATGATGTGAGTCAGACTGAGGCTGAGAATGGGGGTCAATAGTGACACTGCAAGCACACCACCAACCGACGCACAAACACACAAACCGCATGGATGACATGGTCTCCCTGGCCCGAGGTTAGGCAGTCTGGACTGCTTCTAGCTTTTTTGGAGTTTTCTTGATATATGAGAAGTTTTTCCGGTCGGCTCCTCAACTCCGAAAAAAGTGAATTCCGGTCAAGTGAAGTCCATTTTAGTGAGGTCATACTTTACATATACAGTATACTATATATATATATATATATATATATATATATATATATACATATACAGCATTGTGGTGTGGATGTGGATGTGATGGGGAACATTAGGAGGAACACACTGCGGTGGTTTGGCCATGTGGAGAGGATGGAGGGTGAGAGACTGATGAGGAGAGTGTATGTGAGTGAGGTGGAGGGGGGGAGGGGGAAGGGGAGGCCGAGGATGAGATGGAAGGATAGGGTGGACAGGTATATGAGAGAGGGGTTTGAGTTGGAGCAGGGCAGTGAAATGTTGGGGGACAGGGCGACGTGGAGGCAATTTGTTTGTGGCTACCCCATACGGGATTGAGGAGTCTAGCAATAGATAGATAGATAGATGTACAGTAATATATATATATATATATACAGTAATCCCTCTAATATCCAAACGCCCAATATCCGAACATCCCCACTAACTGGACATAATCGTCCTGGGATCCAATATTCCCAAAATGGGCCAAAAACCTCAAAAAATTAGAAAAAAATCTGACTTTTTTCCCACCCGTAATTTGAAATTGCCGCCTGGTGCCGAACAGCTGTTACACCATGGTCCCTTCACCCCTTCCTTCCTCCCCCCTCCCCCCTCCCCCCTCCCCCCTCCCCTGTCAGGGTTGCCATTTGGTATTTTTCATTACCAAGTGTGGGCCAATTTGGTAATGAAAAATTCGTTTGGTAATGAATCAGAATAATGCATTACCAAATGGATTTTTCACATGTATGAGGATACACAGGATGGAGATGGTGGATTGTTTGCTCTCTCTGATTAATCTGCTACCCTACATAGCTTGAAAATAATCAAAATGCCGTTAATTACAAGGAGAGTGATTACATGTATTTCCACTTGTATATATAATTAGTGAAGAATAAATGCTAGCTTTACGAATTTGGTAATGAAAAGTTAAATTTGGTAATGAAAGTTGAGGAGACTGGTAATGTGGCCGTTGTGATCTGGCAACTCTGTTACCCCGCCATCATCAACAGTCACAGCCAAATTTCCGATCGAGAGCAGATGCTTATAGCAGTGCAAGCCACAGGTGCTTGTTTTTTGTGAATAAACAGTGAATAAACTGCAATACCTTGCCACTAGAACACAGGAATTTACAGTGTTGTGCAGTGTTAAGAAATTAGAATTTGGAGTGCAGAGGATTAACTGTGGACTGCAAACTGGCGGTTCAAACCAGTCCAGGAGCCAGGGACTTGTAAGTACCCAGAATGTTTAATATTGTATAAACTCACCTCTAAAACCTCATTTTATGGTTCTTTTGCATTTATTTCAGTCTTTTATATCCCTTATTGGTGTGATTTGGGTCTTAAATAGGTGCAATGCATGTCCAGAGGATGTTGTATAGGTGTTTCTCTGAGTTAGGGTCCATAAGTACATGTCCATAAGCTGGGGCCCAATATCCGGACAGGACCACTATCCGGACCTGCCTGTGGCTCTATTACGTCGGATATTGGAGGGATTACTTATATATATATATATATATATATATTTCGCACGGTGTGCGTCACCGCAGTGCGCTGTTTGCCTTGTGCACGAGTGACCAAAAATCATAACCAAAAACCCTTTAATGCCCGAGTTTACCGCACAGAACATGAGGCAGAGGCAAGGAGTGGCTCAAAAATGCCATTATCTACTAGTGCGCGACCACCCCTCACAGAGCGCGTCACATGTCGTCATGTTGATGCGCAGAAATTCCTGGGCATTCTACTGCGCAGCTTGGGGTACAAGGGAGCGGGCGCACCATAACAGTCCCGGCTCATGCACTGTGCGGATCCGCTCTCTACAGCTAACCTGTGTGGTGTTTTTTGTGCAGCCTGTACTTCGCCACACCATGGCTCCAACCCCAAGAGTTAAGAAACTTCTGACGCACGCCACCAAGTTAAAGATCATTAAGATGAAGGAGGGTCAAGGAAACACAGCTATCGAGAGAACCCTGGGACTGGCTGAATCTATAGTGAGAACTGTGTGGAAGAACCGTGAGGCCATAAAGGCTGTAGTGAAGATATACGGTGCCTCTGACCTAGACGGCTGTTCGCGGGTGGGAAATCGTGCTATGATACTAATGGAGCGCTATCTTGCCACCTTCATAATGCGGAAAGAAAAGGAAGGTGTTCCACTCAATGGAAGATTTATTCGGAACCAAGCCCAACCCTTTTACAAGGCTGCATCTTGAAGGTTAAAAGTGGAAAAACCATTCACGGCATCGGTTGGATGGCTGGACCGTTTTCTCAAGCGCAAGGAACTCCATTATGTGAAATTGTCTGGTGAACGTGCCTCTGCCGATGAGCTGGCCGCGAGAGACTATCCTGCAATATTTAAAGCGATTATTGAAGAGGGACAGTACACCAAGGACCAGATCTACATCATCGATGAAACGTCCTTATATTACAAGGCCATGCCAAAATCAACTTACATTGCTAAAAGACAGAAACAAGCCCCTGGTCGCAAGCTCCAGAAGTGTAAGATGACGGTAATGTTCGCTGTAAACCTGTTTGGGAGCCACAAGATGAGGCCAGTTGTTGTACACACAGCTTCACATCCAAGGTGCTACAAAAACCTCACGAACATGGATGCAAGTGGCGTGTATTGGTACAAGTCCATAAATGGTTGGATGACCGGGAACATTATGGCAGACTGGTTAACGAGGCGGTGTGTCCCTGATGCGAGAGCCAAGTGTCAGGAATTGGGCATTCCATTTAAGATGCTCCTTGTGCTTGATAACGCACCAAGTCACCCTCCATACCTGGATGATCTTCACAAGGATTGTCGTGTTGTGTTTCTGCCGCCCCACACAACGTCACTAGTGCAGCCACTCGATCAAGAACTAATCGCCACAGTGAAGCATTTCTACCATAAGGAAGTGTATGACTACCTATGCAGGAAGACCGATACACAAGAGGAGCTTCATGCCCTACAAGAAGATCACGACGAAGACCTTGATGAGGCATCTGCTCCCGTTCCATCTCCACCAGCACCTGTATCCCGACCTACCACAGATGCCATGACTGTTGAGGCATTTTGGCGTAACTTTACGGTGAAGGACGCAGTTGAATTTCTCCTTCAAGCCTGTCACCAGATTACATCTGCAACGGTGAACCATGCGTGGCGAATGCTTGTGCCTCACCTATGCATCACCCAGGAGACGGCCATTCATCCACTGGCCGATGCTGAGGCAGCAACATTGACAGCAGCACAAGCTGTACCAGGTTTCGAGGACGTTACATTGGCGGACATACAAGAAGTGCACACTGCTACTGAGGAACAGCCTCCCGAGGAAGTGTTGCAACGGATAGACGAGGCTGACGCAGAGCCCGACGCCAGACAGAGTCAAGTTGTGCAGCCTAGCGTGATGGAAGGCAGGACTGAGCTGTGTATGTCAAACATTAGCAAGATCCTTGCTGCCGTGGATAAGCTCAAGGAAGAGGTGAAGGAACAGGAAGTGAGCAACCTAAGAACGGAGGAACTTCTGGTTGGTATCGACAAACTCTTCTGTTTCTACACAGACAGGCACAGGGAAGAAATAAACAGGAGAAGACAGACGCTCATAACAAGCTACACACAGCGGGCTCAAGTTGGTGAAATAGCAGAACCATCGACATCGTCTGCTCCTGTTCCTGTTGAGGATGAAGAGGATGCAATGTCAGAAGTGTCAGCATTGGACTTTGAAGGGTTTATGGCAGAAGTGAGTGACTGATGCTCCTGGGGAAGGTGATCAAGAGGAGTCTGCGGAGGGAAGTGTTGGTGTGGTGGGAGGTGCAGTGGGGAGTACGGCGCTGTAAGTGTTGCCGCGCCTCGTAACCCCTGTTATTTAAGGTCATCAGGCCTGTTGTCTAAAGTTGTTAAGGTGACTACCCATATTTTTGTTATTGTAGCTATAGCTTTAGTACAGTGACTGAAACATATTACCTTTCTTATGTCTCTAAGGGCCAAAAAATGTCCAGGTATGAGGGGGTACCGCCTATATGTAATTATTCCCTTAAGATTATGTATTCCTAGTACGCGAGCTTATAAATATATATATATATATATATATATATATATATGTATATATATACAGTAAACCCTCTCTATTTCGGATCCATATACAGTACAGTACTGTAATTCGGATCTTGTATAAACTGGATCATTTTGGATACCGGATTTTTAATTCTGATACATATCCAATATAAGCAACAGGAGTACAGTACAGTTTTCATACAACATGAGATAGGTTATGCAGAACCTCATGCATAATCAATTTCTCGTTAAAATGTAACATTTATTTACACGTAAAAATAGGCGGTTAGTTCTAGGATCCCCATATTTTTCATTAAAAATATATCTAAAAGATAGGTTATTACAAATATGTCTGCCGTAAGACACCCAATACAGTGTGCTTACGTACAGTGTCGCCGACTGGACCCATCAGTGCATTCTGACCAAACCTAACCAAATAGTTTAGCCCCCTAATACTCCCTATAATAATTTTAACCATCAAGGATTGCCACTAAGCCTCTTGAATGTCCTCATTACCCATCAAGGAAAAACTTCTGACCTATCCAGCACGTCAATAATGGCCGCCCAGCATCGCTCATATTTCACCAGGAACCATTTTCGGCGCACATTAAAAAAAAAAGAAAAAGAAAAAAAAAATGCAGTGTGAAACTATTTTTGAAAGTCATTAATCATCAAAAATAAAGGAAAAAAACTACAGTATACTGAAGTTGTCAGCATGGAGTGATTGCGTACTTCTCACTGCTCAGATACACATGAATGCAGTAATTGTGAATAATACACAAGTCAGCCAAGCAGTATAATTTGTATGACTGTGTAATTCACAAGAACTGAACTTACATAATTATCTCACCCAGCAATTTCCCAACACGTAGTGTCTTCACGTACTGTAAGAGCCGATTTTTCTTGACCAAAGACCATCAGTTCATGACAAAGGTCAGGCACAAAGCCTTTTCCTCCTCTTCTTCTTCACACTTGTTTCACTAAAGGCGAAAACATGAATTTTACTGCTCCATCATCATTAACTTTTTTCTTTTCCAACAAAGAAACTATTCAAATCATAAACACCTCCGACTCATTGTATCTGTCTGATCGTTTGCATTTAAACTTCTACACCACACATCACTTCGTCCAACAATTTTACATTTTCCTTTGGAATAAATGCTTTTCTTGTGTTTATAGCACTTTCAGAGTGCTTAGGCTTAACTAAAGTTAGTTTGGAACCACGTGCTCAGAGTTCTGAGGGGAATTGAGGAGGAAGGAAATAAGCAAATAAACGATTCTCGTCACAGCAACCATCCGCACAACACAGGCAGGCAGTGGCAGTTGGTTTGGGACATGGGTACAGTACTGTACTGTACTGTTTCATGTTTCCGTGAAAAAGCCGTGTTTTAGTGAGCATGGGTGTACTTCGAGGACAGGGGCAGGCATGTGCTCTGATAATTCGAAGTTTTGGATATTTTGACATGGGGTTCCCCCAAATTAATCCAAATTAGAGAGGGATTACTATATACTGTATATGATAGATAGATAGATAGATATACAGTCAGTCCCCTCCTTATAAACAATCGACTTACTTCTATGGCACGGTTTTCTATGACACAGGAAGGTGCCAGACCTCCCCTAAACAAACCGCGCGCATGAACTACCTATGGCGTGGGCGCGGCAAGGTTTGAAACATGTGGGCAGATACTCCTGGCGACACGCTCCCCTGTTTGTAAACAAAAAAGATGGCTAACACTTCAGGTCCATACTACAAATGCTCCAGCTGTGGACTTTTTTCTCTCTTATGAGGAGGTTAAACTTCACCAAATTCATTGTATTAAGTAATGAAACATTAACCCGCGCCGTCCCAGCGACGTGAATTAACGCGGCAACATTGCAAGGTCCCTAATTTGCACAATTTTCAATTTTCGCGAGTGATTTCGCGAGTGATTTTTGGCATGTATACACGGGACACCTTCCTCTATTCCTCTACAAGATGCCGAGCAGGAACAATGCCTTACACCGCATAATCTCTCCCCCCCCCCTGCACGCCATTATCTCGGCAATTCACCTGTTACCAGTGACCTGGCCAATAAAGACATTCAGGGCCAGAGTGATTCCCCAATCGATGACAATGTGGAGGACAATGTTTACATAGCATTACAGGAAGAAACAGTCAGGAATAATGATCAGGTAATGTGGGAAAAAAAAAGTCATGAATGGTGATGAGTTAGTGAGTGAAACAATGCTTATAATGCCTATATTACTGTTTGAAAACCAATATATTCCTGTACTACATATAAATTCGTACCAAGTAAATAAATAAATACTGTTTATGAGTGGATAAAAGAGTTACCCTCCCATAGAACTCGTTTTCTTTGGTGCCAGCCTGTTAGAAAACCCAGTCAGGTAAGGAAGTACAGGTAACTCGCACGGAACACGTGGGTTTCGTTCCTACTGTGCCGTGTTAGGTGCGAAATCGCGTATATTTAAACTACTCCATATTTTGCTCCCTAGACCCCCCAAATGTGTTGTTTTGCTGTTATCTGTCACTGGTAATCACTAGAAAGCACTTTAAGTGGTTAGAAGGTTTATTTAATGTTATAACTCACAAATACAGTACTCCACAGCAAAACTTCAACACACAAATACTGTACGTAAACACAAGGAAACATTCCGACGCCGATCATAGGTAATCATATAAATCAGGTTAACTGGTACCAGTGCTTTAACTTACAAGCACATACCAGAACAGTACATATTTAACTTAGAAATGCAGTGCTGTTATATCGAATGATTTCAGTACATAATCTGTTAGGAATGGCTGGAAAAAAAAAATGTTATGAATACATTTTCACCTTTTTGATATATGTTTATGGTAGTTTCGAGTTATTTTTTACGTTATCGTTGTGCCCATGCTTGGAAAAGGGAGCGAAAGAGTTGAATTTTCAGTCCTAAATGAGAAAACTGCACGTCCTCCAAGGCTAGACTCTGCCACGGGAGAATAAAGTGGAGGGTCAGTCCGATTAGCAATAAGGAAGTTGTGTCACAACTTCCAGCTCCCACACCACGAGTATGGCTAAAAATTGAATCGTAATGCAGTTTCAGAACTAACAATAAGTCTAATTATTACGAATACAGATACAAAGCAGAAATAAATACGTTTACAGACGGGGAAAACGTACTTCTTCCGTCATAACATGTTCATCTTTCTCTATCATTTTACCTTGTTATTTTCGCAATATATATTGCTGTCTCGTAAACAGGGTGGTTGTTTGTGTTTTGCAAGGGAGGAAAAAGATTGTATTTTCTGTCTGGGTCGAGATAATGGGTGTAACTATGTGTGGTTAGGCATGGCCACGAGCGAAAAAATCGTACATCCACTCATCACGATATCAGGTGGTGAACTGACAGATGACACACGAGAGGGTGAAGTCAAGGTCAGTCTCATGTTCCAGATTTTCGTTCACTTCCCAAAAGTTTTCACAGTTTTCTACAATTTGCATTGCATCAAATGATCCAAACCATTACAGCAAACCTGAGTAAATAGGTAAAGATACCAAGACAAAAATGTATTTTTCTCTTATTATAAGTCTTTAACGAACAAACAAAAAAGGCAATATTCCGACGCCGATCATGGGTAATCATATAAATCAGGTTAACTGGTTACAAGGCTTTATTCAATGCTTTAATTGCTTACAAGTACATACCAGAACAGTAAATATTTAACTTACAAATACAGTACTGTAGAAAAGCAGTACAGTAAGAGTTTAACGAACAAACAAAAAAGGCAATATTCCGACGCCGATCATGGGTAATCATATAATTCGGGTTAACTGGTTACAAGGCTTTATTTAATGATTTAACTTTATTTAAGTGCTTACAAGTACAGTACATACGAGAACAGTAAATATTTAACTTACAAATACTGTACAGTACTGTGGAAAAAACGAACAAATAAAAAAGGCAATATTCTGACGCCTATCAGGTAAACTGGTTATAAGACTTTATTTCTTGCTTTAACGTTATTTAATAGTACTTTAAGTTGCACATAAACTTACCAGAACAGTACAGTACTCTAAATATTTAACTTACAAATACTGTGCTACTGTACTCGGGAATGTCTCACTCACTGAATAATTTCCCGCCTAGATCGTCACGTAATCAAAACAAACCGCGCGCTGCGGTGACGTTCGAGGATTTGATCTTTCAAAGGCCTCTCCTGCGTTAATTTGTAGTTTTCATAATGGTTTTTTAATCTTACGTTGTCTTATATGTATCCCAGCCCTTACCGTGTATAATTGCGAGCGGTGACGTTCGAAGATTTGATCTTTCAAAGGCCTCTTCTGCGTTAATTTGTAGTTTTCATGATGGTTTTTTAATCTTACGTTGTCTTATATGTATACCAGCCCTTACCGTGTATAATTGCGAGTGCGTTCCGTGAGATCGTGTTCCGTGCGAGTTACCTGTACTTGTACCTAAATCACGTATTTTAAACCTCAGGTGATCGATTTTTCTATGAATTTTCGATGTTTCTCACCAAAAGCGGATGTTTGGGCAAAAAAAAAAAAAAAAGGTCCAAAAACGTTGGGATTGGGCGGGTTAAAGATTCTTTGGGTATTGTGACTAGTTTATAGGTCTGTTCGTAAAACTGCTATGAACGAGTTAGTGACAAAGCACCTATCTCTGAGCTATGATGAGGTATAATGCCCGTCATCATCATGTATATAAAAATGATTATTAATGTGTTGAATGTGAGTTTTGTTGACACGAGCATACAAACTTTTTCAAATAAACTTCTTCAGTCAGTGCTTGACCAGGCAGCCTCCACCATCTTTAATGTTTTGGTCAGTCAGCTGATCTGTGTCTACCTGGCTGAGCTTTTTTTTGCTTGATCTGCAGCACGTTCTATTGCCCAAGTAGACAGAAGGCTGATCACCCTCCTGTTTTTTGTGCTTGTTGTTATGTGTAATACATGCATTGACTGATTGCTTGATTGTGTGCGTGTGTAAAGTGGGGAAAAATAGGGAAAAGTGGGGTGAAAAGGGGGACTTTGGGCAAACGTCCAGAACGAAATTCCATTTTTCCCATAGGTTTAGTTATTTGTATGACACGGTTTTCTGTGGCACGTGCTTGATCCAGAACTAATTAGCTGCACCTTAGGCGACTTGACTGTATATACATTTTCTCTCTCTCTCTCTCTCTCTCTCTCTCTCTCTGTCTTTCTATCTATCTATATATCTTTGTAAATATATAGATAAATGGGTGCAAAGGAGATGTAGTGGTATTATAGGTAGACTGCGAGATAATGCTGATTTTATGTGTGCGGCGTGTCGGGGAGAGCAGTTGGAGATTGTCAGGCATGAAAGGATTGAACTTGCTGGTGAATCTCTTGAGCGTGTGGAAGAGGTTTGTTATTTGGGAGACTTGTTGTGTGCTGGAGGTGGGGTTGGAGCTATCTCTGTGGCTAGGGTGAGAAGTGGTTGGAAGAGGTTCAGGGAGCTCTTGCCTCTCCTGACATTGAGAGGACTCTTCGTACGTGCTAAGGGGTCTTTGTATGCAGCATGTGTTAAGAGTGTGATGCTGTATGGTAGTGAGACCTGGGCAGTAAAGGAAGAGGATAGATGTACAGAAATGACAGTGATTAGGTGGATGTGCAGTGCATCCCTGCATGCAAGGCCTGGAGGGGCTGGGTTTATGATGGAAGAGTTGAGAGGTAGGATGGGACTGGAGTGTATTGGTATTGCGGTGCGGAGAGGTAGATTGAGATGGTTTGGGCATATGGAGAGGATGGGGGATGATAATTGGATGCAGTAGGTGAGAAGTGTTAATATTGGGGGTGGGGCTGCGATGGGTAGACCGAGAAAGACGTGGGATGAGGTCATTAAGTGTGACTTCAGGGTTAAGGGACTGAACAGGGCAGCTGCCATAGCTTGTGCAGCTTAGAGAGCCACCATTAAGTGGCCAAGGCAGACGCATGCAAGCATGTTGGAGCCTTCAAAAACAAAAACGAAAACGATATCTATATATAAGTACTGTACACACACACACACACACACACACACACACACACACACACACACACACTACTGACATGAAACCAGTTATGCCATTTCTCAGTTTTCCTGTCTTGTTTCATAGATGTTTTTGTGAATGCCAAAACTAAAATGTAAGTACATGGGTACCTCACTATTCGCGTGCATTTAGGAATAAAGGCGTCTGTAACTTTTAAATTTCTGCAAAAATTAAAACCCCTTGAAGCGAGCCCCTACAGCTGTAATTTAACTATGAGAGTATCTCTGAACACTTTGTAGTGCTCTCACACAGCAGATGTTTAAATATCCATTTTTAAAGTGCATTTTTAGTTTTGTTTCATTTATAAAAGTTGTAACATGCTTGCATGTGTCGGTCTTGGTCACATAATTGCGGTGCTTCATGCTGCTTAGGCTCTGGCAGCCTCCCGATTCAGTCCCTTATCTCTGAGGTCACAGTCTATGACCCTGCCCCAGGTCTTTTTTGGTCTACCTCTCACAGCCCTACCCCTGACAGTCACACTTCTCACATTCTGCACCCACTTGTCATCCTGCATCCTCTCCACATGCCCAGATCATCTCAGTCTACTCCTCTCCTCATCACAACACCAATACACTTCAGTCCCATTCTTCCTCTGAACTCTTCCGTTGTACACCTAGCCTCCCCAGGCCTCTCATTCAAGAACGCACTGCACACTCACCTAATCATTGTCATTTCTGTTCGTTTGAGCCCATGAATATCCTCTTCCTTTACTGCCCAGGCCTCACTACCATGCAGCATTATACTAACACATGCTGCATACAAAGATCCCTTAGCATGGAAGGAGAACCTCTCAGTATCAGGAGAGGCAACAGCTCCCTGAACTTCTTCCAACCACTCCTTAGTCTAGCCACAGAGCTAGCTCCAGCCCCATCTCCAGCACATAACATGTGTCCCAGGTAGTAAAGCTCTTCTATGCACTCAAGAGATTCACCAGCAAGATCAATCCGTTCATGCCTGACAATCTCCATGTGCTCTACTTGATGTACTGCACACAAGAAATCAGCCTTATCTCGCAGTCTGCCTCTAATACCACGACATCTCATAATGCACCCACTTATCATAAATACTTAATAACGCAGGTTAAGTCATCCCGGGATACATCTTAAACTAGTGTATTTTGAGAAGGTTTATTAAATGCTTATTTTTATATGGCCCATTATCTTGTGAATAACTGAAACTGACATTAGGGAAGCCACTGACAATAAGGAATGACTATAGAGAATTTTTCAGTTTGTGTTCAACCAGAGTTGAGGTATAGTTGAAAAGAAAACTGTTGAGTGAAGCCTCAACCGTCCAGAGTGGCTAGGGGAGTAAAATTGGTTTTTGTAAGTTCAAAAAAAATGAGAAAAATATAGAGTACTGTATATATTAATTTATTGGAGTGCATTTGTTTTTCAACAGGTCATGTAATGGAAAGATCATATTAATTGAACTGTGATGTAAGCTGTTTTAGAATAATCAAATAAGCACAGCCTTTCTCACAGGAGCAGGAAGAGGGGGTGACTACTTTGTATACCTGTAATTTTTCAGTGTTCATAATTGATTATATGGTAATTCATAGAGTTGGTTCATTCTTGTATTGTCAGTGTTTATATAATCATTCACACTTATTTGCTTGTTATACTGTTATACAACTGTGTTACAAAATGTTAATGTGTAACATTTTTCAGACTTGCTCGTACAACTGCAGAAGGCTTGGTGGATATTTGGCCTCGGATCATCGGGCAGACTTATTACGAAGTGCAGTTAGTAATGCCCTGAAGAAGCCCCATCCTGGTACTATACTAACTGACTCGAGCATTAGCAATACTCTCAACATTGGTGGAACTCAAGAGAGATACGTCAATGTGAAACCTTTGCTGGCCAAGAAACTGCAGTTAACTGTTCCTTCTGGTTCTGGGAGTAAGGATGGCATCAGTGTGAGCACGGGGTATAATGGCCACATTCACGTTGGCAACAGTATGGGACTGGTGAACAGCAGTGCAATGACAGCAACACTTAAGCGACCCACGCAAACAGAAGCATTGAAAAATAGTACTGCTCCCATTACTAGTGCCAAAAATAAAAATAAAAAAGTGAAAACTAATGATGGTGCTATTAATATTGTGGGAAATGTATTGCAGCTTGATACTAGTGGGAACAAGAGCCACATTCCTGTTGTTGTCAGTTTACAAAATGGCTTATCGAACAATCAGACCATAACTCTAAGTAATGTGGCAATTGCAGGAATGAGAAACTCAACCACACAACCTATTAGATTAAACCCATCAACTCCTGCCAGTTTTGCAAGAGAGACTTCAGTGACAGACACTCGGCCTGGCAGTAGTGACAACCCAAACATTATTCTTGGGTCAGGTTTGCCAAGTGGAATAGTGATATCGGATGCATTAGCAAAATCATTCAAAAGTGATGGTGCTGGGAGTATCCGATTAGAACTTCACAGTAATGCATTTGGAGATGCTACAAGATTTGTCACAAATCCTGCCAAGGGTAAGCAGATTGTTGCCTAACCATTTGTTAGAAAGGATATTTTTTGCTATGTACAGTTCAGTTGATGTTATTTTACTAACTAATGGTGGTACAATAGCATTAAGTAGTACGACGGTGCTGGTCACGGATGCCTTAACATGGTGGCACCAGTAGACGTATATCCAGGTAGTTGTTGCCCAGTATACAAACATTCTTCAATTCACAACCTTTCAAGGGGATGGTGGACTGAATAAGATGGGCAGTTTCAGAGAACAGCCCAATGAGCCTAGGGCCAAAATAACAGTAGAACAGTTCATTGATATCAATAGGTACCGTACACCTTGCATTTTGCACTGTCTCACAGGTGTATGCTAATACAGTACAGTCTTCATACAGCACAAGAAAGGTTATGCAGAACCTCATGCAAAATCAATTTCGTGATAAATCGTAACATATATTTACATGTAAAATAGTGGGGTTTGGTTGTGTGAGCTCCATATTTTTCATTAAAAATTTATTTAAAGATAGATTTTTACAAATATGTCTGCCTTCAGACACCCAAAACAATGTGTTTACATACAGTCTCACCAACTGGACACATCAGTGCATTTTAACCTAAGCTAACTGACTAGCTTTGCTCCCTAATACTCTCCATAAAATTTTTGACCACCAAAGATTGCCACTAAGCCTCTTGAAAGTCCTCATTACCAGTCAAGCAAAAACTTTTGACCTACGGTAATCAACACGTGAATAATGGCTGCCCAGCATCATGCATATTTTGCCAGGAATCACTTTCAGCACTCATTAAAAAAAAAAAAAAAAAAAAAAAAAAAAAAAAAAAAAAATCCGTGTGAAACTACAGTATTTTTGAAAGTCATCTTCAACAGTAAAGGAAGAAAAACTTTACTGAAGTCATCAGCATGGAGTGATTGCATACTTCTCACTTCTCAGATACACACGAATGCAGTAATTGTGAATAATAAACAAGTCAGCCAAGCAGTATAATTTGTATGACAGTATAATTCACAAGAACTGAACTCGCATAATTGTCTTAACTATTTACGTCAACACTTAGTGTCTTCGCATACCGTGTGATCTGAATTCTCGACCAAAGGCATTAGTTCATAGCAAAGATCGGGCACAGAGCCTTGTGTTTCACACTCATTGCACTGAAGGTGAAAATATGAATTTTACTGTTCCTTCATCATTAACTTTTTTTCAGGAGAGAAACTATCCACATCGTAAACACACCCAGCTCATTTTGTCTGTCTGATCGTTTGCATTTAAGCTCCCACACCACACGCCACTTCGTCCAACAATTTTACAGTTTCGTTTGGAATAAATGCTTTCCTTATGTTTATAGCACTTTCAGGGTGCTTAGGCATAACTGAAGTTAGTTTGGAACCACATGCTCAAAGTTCTGGGAGGAATGAGGAAGAAGGAAATAAGCAAATAAATGCTTCTCATCACAGTGACCGTCCACACAACACTGAGGCAGGTTGTGGCAGCTTGCCATCATCCTTGAATATGCTTGGGGTTTCATTTACTCGGGACTTATTTTGGAAAGATCATATTACATCTCCTGTAAAATCTGCTTCCAAGAGATTGGGTGTGCTAAGCCAACTCGGTTTTTTCTTTACCCTTGCAGAATTGTTGACTCTATACAGGGGTTTTATCTGCCCCTGTGTGGAGTGCAACTCTCATGTGTTGGGAGGCTTCCCACATACAGCTCTTCTCAATAGGGTGGAGTCAAAGGCTTTTCGTCTCATTAACTCTCCTCCTCTTACTGACTCCCTTCAACCTCTGTCTCTTCGCCGCACTGTTGGGTCTTTATCTCTTTTCTATCGCTACTTTAATGGTCACTGCTCCTCTGAACTGTCTGCATGCATTCCTCTACCTCTACGACGGGTGCATAGCACCCGTCTAGCAGCAAACTCTCATCCCTTTTCTGTCCAACCCTCTAATGCAAGAGCTAACCGTTACTCCCAGTCCTTCATTCATGCAACAGGTCAACTCTGGAACTGTCTCCCTCTGTCTGTATTTCCTGCTGCCTATGATCTCCAGTCTTTCAAATGCAGTGTGTCAAGGCATCTCGAAATGAATGGATCTTGAATTTGGCGCTCTCTTGTATTTTGTTTTTCTCTTGGAGGGAACTGTTATTGCTGGCTCATGTCCTTTGGTTCCTTCTTCCTCGCATAAAAAGAAAAAGAAAAAAAAAAAAGCCGCAGGTGGTATTGGACGTGGGACACGTGGGTCGGGTCGGGTCGAGGAAGCCAGTCAGTGACCAACAAAAGCATAACACACAAGTTGTAAACAAAGGCAGTCATCTGGAAGTCCAGTACCTAAACGCATTCACTTCCCAGTTTTTCTCGCGCGGTTTAGTGATATTACCATGCTATTAAGTAATTGTAGGAGAAATTGAATGCCTGTGTTATTGTAAGATCATTGTTTCTTTTTGTCTTAAATCGTGACTCTGCTGTATATGTACGATTGATTACTGGTACCGGTAGCTACTTAGTTACTTCTGACAATCTTAAAGACATTGTTACTTATTTTTATATATCCTAAAGATGTGGGTGGTATTTCTGTTGCAAGTGTGGGATTGCATTGGTTTCAGAGCAATACCCAGTAAGGGACTTGTGGATCAGCTACATTAGTCACAGTAGCTAGTTAAAGAAAGTAGGTCTAATGGAGATATGTAAGGACTGTAGCTACTGTAAGATTTTTATGGCATTTATGAATTTGGGTTTCCTGTACACCAGAAAACCATTTACTATGTTGGGTGGTAACCATATAACCAAATTTTGACGCATGGTGGTTTAATGGGCAATTATTGCGCTCCAATCGGATTGAGCTGGTGAAGGTTTATATCCAAAGGGTGATTGGGATTGATTGCTCATGTAATGCTACTTAGGGATGAGTGAGGCTGGTCACTCTCATCTTAAATGTCAGGACCAACTGCCTAGCCCCTGGCTCCTACGTTCCTCATGGGGCAATGTAGGATTGGATGATGGATGGATGGATGGATGGAAAAATTGTGAGTAGGGAGAGATCATGGAAGGTGTTATATTACATACTGGTTCTGTATGTATGAGATGGACAAAAAACTTCAGTGTTGTAAATAGTTTTTATGCTGTTTATGCTGTTAGTCAATGACAAGGTAAATAGGGAAGGTAGTAGTAGTAGTTGTTCCCTAGGCAGTCAGGCCGAACAGCCCCGAGTCCCTTAGGATAGCCATGGCCGAGACCAGGCTTTCCCACAGAGCTGTCAAAGAGTGTATGTTGAGTTGTTGGCGTAGGTGATTGTGTGCAATGTAGTCGTCTGTAATGCGCTTAATAGTATGGGGTGCTGTGTTACATCCTGGACAGGCATCAGTGATGGAGTCATTCAGCCTCTTCTGGTAGCTTAAGAGGGCTGGATGGTGTTCACATCTCAGCCTGGCTAGGTGGACCCTGTCCTCACGAGGGAGATAGGATTCAGAAGGATGGATGTCAGGAGGCTATGCATGCAGCTGTGTGTTGTCTTTAAGTGACTGAATGGAGCAGCGAGTGATTTGAGTGTGGATATGCTTCTGGAAGCTGGTCTGAGGTGGGTGTGGGGGGAGGGATGACAGCATTTGTGTATGATATCATGTGCTGGGTGTTGTTTTGATGTTCCTTCGTGTGGGTGGATGTGCTGTCATGTAATTTAGTGGATGTTGTGGGTTTGTGCAGGCTGCAGCAAGAATCTGGGTGGCTCTCATGTCTAGGTGATCCTTGACTTGAGGACTTTGGTTTCTTGATGTTGGTGGTCTGTGGGTGAAGTAGCTTTGCAGCCTGTGATTATTTTTAAGGCCTCGTTCTGTATGGTTTGTAGTGCTGTAGTGTGTTTTGGTGAGGTTAGGAGCCCAAGCAGGGCTTGCATAATTCATCACTGAACGTATGTATTGTTTGTATACTGTGGTGGTGGTTTCTTTGTTGTGTCCGAATGTTATATTGGCGAGTGACCTCAGGGCATTGAGTCTTGGTGTTATTTTATTTTTAATGTTTGTGAAGTGTTGTTTAAATGACATTGATGTATGTTACACCAAGGATTTTGTGTGTGTGTGTGTGTGTGTGTGTGTGGTAGGGGAGTGTTGTTTATGGTGAGGTGTGGGATGTGACTGTGTTCTGCTGTCCAGTTTTTGAGAAGGATCATTGTAGATTTGGCTGGGGCTACCTTGAGCCTGTTTGTGGTGAACCATTCGTGTAGTGTGTTGAGGTAAGGCTGGAGGATGTGTGCTGCTATGTTTGCATTTTAGTGCATACATGTGAGTGTTATATCATCTGCATAGGAAGTTATGTGTATATGTGGTGTGTGGGGTGTGGGTATGTCATGCATAGATTAAGGAGTGTTGGGGACAAAATAGATCCTTGGGGGATGCCATTTGTGAAGTTTCTGCTGTTAGAAGACTGACCGGCAAATGTTACATGTGCACATCTGCCTGCTAAGTAGTTTGCCAACCATCTTTTTGTGTTATTGTGCATGTTTGTGTTGAGTATTTTGTTTGTGAGGTTGTGGTGGGGGATGGCATCAAATGCTTTGGTGATGTCTAGTGTGACTAGGAGTGTTCTGTGTGGTGGCCTAGTTGAATTCATGCCATCGAAAACTATCTGTGTAAGGTCTGTAAGAAGGGTGTTTGTGGAGTGTAGTGGCCTAAAGTCATGTTGTGATTGGGCTAGGGGAATGTGAGGTGTGACTAGTTGTAGTACCAGTCGTTCAGTAACTTTAGAGGGGGTGCAGAGGAGTGTGGTGGGGCGGTGTGAGGAAGGTAACGTTTGGTCTATGTTGGGTTTAGGGATAGTGATGATAATGCCATGCTTCCAGATGTTGGGTATTGTGTTGTGTGAGTAGCTGTAGTTTGATATGTTGGTGAGTGTTTGTATGCCTTGTGATCCAAGGTGTTTAAGGTGAATGTTGCTTATGGTGTCTGGTCCACAGGCAGATGAGTGCTTAAGGTTGCTAATGATGTGCTTCATCTGGTTGTAAGTGAAAGGTGCATAGTCTGGATCTGTGGGGAACTTTCTTTTACGTCAGATGATACGTCGGTCTTTGGGATGGGGGTTTAGATGGTTGACTTGTGATAAGTGATTGATGAGAGTGTTTGCTTGTTGTTTGTTTGTTTGAAAGTATGGTGTCTGTTGTTGTGATGGCGACATGTGAGTGTGTAGTGTTGCTGTTGGAGAGTGTGATTCTGTTTACTGTTTTGTAGAGTTTGCCGGTGTTTGTTTTGTGGTCAAGTGTTTGGAGATAATTATTCCAGTTTAGTCTGGTAAATTACCAATATGCTGGGAATTGAACCAGGGACTCTCAGGTGAGAGCCAGGCAGCATACCACTACACCATGACCAGGTAAAAGTTTAGTCACGTTGTCACAATCTTGTAACCAACGTCCCTCCACCCCCACTGTGGGCATCAAGAGGATGAGTTAACCCCCTGGCACTCAGGCAAGTAGATGCTTTTAATCTATCCCAAGCACTTACTGCAAGTCAGAATGAAGAGAGAAACCTGTACTGTACACAGGAAAAATCATCTGGTAAATTACCAATATGCTGGGAATCGAACCAGGGACTCTCAGGTGTACAGTACAGGTTTCTCTCTTCATTCTGACTTGCCGTAAGTGCTTGGGATGGATTAAAAGCATCTACTTGCCCGAGTGCCAGGGGGTTAACTCATCCTCTTGATGCCCACAGTGGGGGTGGAGGGATGTTGGTTACAAGATTGTGACAACGTGAGTTAACTTTTACCTGGTTGTGGTGTAGTGGTATGCTGCCTGGCTCTCACCTGAGAGTCCCTGGTTCGATTCCCAGCATATTGGTAATTTACCAGATGATTTTTCCTGTGTACAGTACAGGTTTCTCTCTTCATTCTAACTTGCCGTAAGTGCTTGGGATAGATTAAAAGCATCTACTTGCCCGAGTGTCAGGGGGTTAACTCATCCTCTTGATGCCCACAGTGGGGGTGGAGGGAAGTTGGTTACAAGATTGTGACAACGTGAGTTAACTTTTACCTGGTCGTGGTGTAGTGGTATGCTGCCTGGCTCTCACCTGAGAGTCCCTGGTTCGATTCCCAGCATACTGGTAATTTACCAGATGATTTTTCCTGTGTACAGTACAGGTTTCTCTCTTCATTCCAGTTTAGTGTTTGATGTTCTGATATTTTATTGTTTATTTGAATGTTGAGTTCTTGTATTTGTTGTACAGTGTCTTGTGTATGGGTGGTGGGGGATGTCTCAGTGTGTCCCGTTGACTGATGAGGCCTTGAATTTCTGGTGTGAAGTTGGGGTTGTCTCTCTTTCTGTTGCCTCTAGAGATGTGTCTTTTGTCTGTATAATCGTATTGAAAGTGTGTACTGCAGTGTTGATGTTTGTGATGGGTATACTGTTTAATGTTTCGAAATGTTCTGTTTCAGTTGTTAAGGCCTCCCAGTTGGCCCTTATAATTAGTGTATGCGTGTCTGTGGCCAGCTGGGGTGTTTTTGGTTTTGGTAGTGATGATGATTGGGATGTGATCGGAACCTGGGGTTTAGACCACTCTCGAGGATGTAGTGGGGGCAAGGTTTGTGGAGCAGAAGGTGATGTCTGAGGATGATGGGAGGAAGAGGGCATGGTGTGGGATATGGGTTTGTTGATCTAGATTGTTCAGTATGAAGTGATGATCTGTCTGGAATTGTAGTACCAGCCCTCTGTCTGTGTCAGGGTTGTTGACAGGGAAGGTTTATGGAAGGTGTTATCTATGTAGCTTTGTTATGGATGGAAAACTGTTGAATGTTGGTTGAGTGACTGATTTCATCAATTTTATTATATACCATATGATTGCACTGTTCTGGATGACTGATTGAAGAGCATGACTGTAAATGTGCATAAGGGGAAGGACGATGCCATGGAAAGAGGTACGAAGTAGTTTTGCAGCCATAAATCTTTTAGATCATATAATGAGGGTAGTTGAGGGAGTTGTGGAAGGTATGATAAGGGAAAGTGTAAAATTTAAATGAGAAGCGGTATGGGTTCGTCAGACAAATGATTGACTGATGCAATATTCATTGTCCGACAGCTTCAGGAAAAAAAAATATACAGTTGGAAAGAACTGAGTACCGGTAGTACTTTGTTTTTGTTGATTTGGAGAAGGCATTTGACATAGGTAGCTAGTGCCCAGAGAATTAGTGAAGTGGGGTAGGCTAATCTGAATAACAGGGGACCGAGGGTCTTTTGGACTATTGTTTTGTTCGGACTATCGGGAGGGACCTTTGAAAACAGAAATATGTACATGTTCATTAAATAAACATTTAAAATGATATGGATTATTGTTTTAGACACTAGAAATGCATAGAAGTATAGCTGAATAGTTGCAGGGAGGTACATCCAAGTCCAAGAGCAAGTCCAAGCCAGATAAATCCTTATATAAAGCCCGGAAAATTTCGAAAAAAGCCCAGAAATTTTTTTAAAAATTTGCCTAGAAAATTTCAGATTATTGGGTTATATGGATTATTGGTGGTCAGAGTGGAGTTTTACTGTATATTGCTTAGGACTGAGTAGTTGGTTAGTATGATTATAGCAGTGTATGAGAATGCTTGCACCAAAGTGAAGGGAACGAAGATTTTAGCAATGAATTTTCTGTGAATGTTGGTGTGCTTCAGGGGTCAGTTTTAAACCTCATTCTTTTATCATGGTACTTGAAGCTTTCTTAGGTGACTTTAGAAGTTGACTTCCATGGCAGGTAGGTTTTGTATGCTGATGATGTATTGATTGAAGAGAATGAGAGGGTAATGAAAGAAAGATTTAGGAAGTGAAGAGATGGAATGGGGTACAAGAGTTTGAGACTAATCTCAGATTAAACAAAGATGATAAAATGTAGGGCAGGGGGCATTACTGTCAAAGCAGAAGGAATATGGTCATGCACAGCTTGCCACAATGGTATGGGAAGTATATAACTCATTTTGTGCAGTGTTTGTGATAAATGGTTGCATAAGAGATGTAGCGGTATTAGTAGTAGGCTGCAAAAGACTGTAATGCTGATTTGGTGTGTGCATAATGCAAAGGAGAACTTTCAGAAACTGAGAGGTCGGAAAGGATTGATCTTGCTGGAGAGGCTCTTGAGTGTATGGAGTTTTGTTATTTTGGGGACGTGATATGTGCCGGAGGTGGGGCTGGAGCTATCTCAGTAGCATGGGTAAGGGACAGTTGGAAGAAGCACAGGGTGTTGTTGCTCCTCCTGGCATTGAGAGGGTTATCCCTTCATGCTAAAGGGTTCTTGTACCATATGTAGCATGAATTAGGAGTTTAGTGCTGTAGAGTAATTAGAAAAGGAGAATAAAGGAGGAGGATATTTGTAGGCTGAAACTGATAAGATAGATTCAAAGTGTATCCCTGAATGACAGGCCTGTGGGGATTGGAATTGTAAATGAAGAGTTGAGAGGAAGGATGGGACTTAATTGTATTAGTGTTGTGATGAAACGGGGTAGATTGAGATGGTTTGGGAATGTGGTGAGGATGGAGGAAGACAATTGGATGTGGAGGGTGAGGGGTGTGAATATTGAGGGTAGGTTTAAAAAAAAAAAATAATAATAAAAAAAAAATAAAAAAAATCGGACTAGGTCGTAGAGTATGACCTCAGGAATGAGGAACTTACTAGAGAGACTGCTAGAAATTGAGCAGCATGGAGAGCCACCGTTAGGTGACCTAGTTTAATGCATGCAAGGATGTTGGAGCCCTTCGGGGTGAAGTGAAGCATATAAAGGAAATTTTGTAGCTTACGGTACCCTAATGAAGACTGCGGAAGGATAGATGGATGTGTAAGTCAGTGGTTCAGTGACTATTTCTGTATTGACTTGAGACAAGGGAATGTGATGTCCCCGTGATTTTTCAGTATGGACCATATATAGATAAGGTTATCAGTGAGGTAATAATGAACAGAGTGTTGCAGGAAGAGGGATGGTGTTGGTGATGACTGGTTAAAGGTGGTATATTTCAAATCTAATGTTGCTTTGGAGTTGATGCTTTGTTGCTTGCTGATATTGAACCAGATCTCTGAATACTGGTTCAGACTTTTGTAATTGTTGGTGTATAACATAGTTCAAAAGTAAGTGTAGATAAGAGTAAAGTGATTGTTGTTGAGAGAGAAGGTAACTAACTCTTAGTCTGGTGTGATGGTGAAGAGAATTAGACAGATTGGTAAAAATATTTAGTTTCATATATTGTTGAAGTAACTAATTGAAAATGGGAGGTAAATGTGTAAACAAGCAAGTGGAGAGGAGATTGGTTTCAGGAAGATAAGTAGCATGTGCTAGGAAGGCTTTGATATGAAGCAGTGCTGAATATCAAATAGCCTGTATTAGTGTCCACATTAACCCAAAGGTGTGAGACCATGGAATGGCATAAGAAAGAAGAGTTAGGAGTGAAATTGATGGAAATGGAACTGGTCTTTTGGTTACATAGAGTGGATAGGATAAGAAGTATGAGATTCCTGAAAGGTGTGTAGTAAGGAAATTTGTTGAAAAAAGGATACGAGAAAATGTACTTTTATGGTTGTATAGAGAGGATTGATGTAGCTACTGATAGATAGGGTTGTTATTGTTGTTGTTGGTGGGGTGATGGTGGTGCAGCCTCAGGCTTATCTAAATGTTAAGCCAGTGGACTGCAGGAAAATGGCCACTTTAACTGGTTCCCCCCAGAGGTATTTATTTGAGACTGTGTTGAAGGATTGTCTGTTTTGTGTTAGTGTGATGCATAACATGACTGAGTTGTGCAGTGGAGGGCAGCATTGCAGTTTGTACATATTGGACTGTAAGTTGTATCTCATGTTGGCACTGTAGCAGCCTATCAGGGAAAGGTGGTGGCTGCATTAGATTCTGGCAAGGTGTACTTGTGTCTGTCTGGGTAAGGTACCGATTGTTCCTGAGGGGTGTATGTCTAGTGGTGTGGCCTAGGAAAGTTGCAGTTTGGTTAAAGGTTTTGGATGGTTATGATGGCAATGTGTTTATGTAACACTGTAGGGTACAGTAAAAGTCCTCCAATCCGGCCATCAGTTATCTGAAAATCCCAATACTCCGAATTTGTCAAGGCAAAATTTTTTGAATTTTTCTGGGCTTTATCTAAGGATTTATCTGACTTGAACTTGCCCTTGGACTTGGATGTATCTGCCTGCAACTATTCATCCATACTTCTATGCATTTCCGGTGAGTAAAACAATAACCGATATCATTTTAAATGTTTATTTAATGATCATGTACCAGTACATACACTGCACTCGCCTAACTCACTGTAATTTCCTTCTGAACTCATGCCGTGAGTTGGAAAAATGCGAGTTAAAAAAAACACACCTTACTAGGAAAAATATATTTGATTCTGCCATGGTGTCAGGTAGCCTAGTATAACATTAACAAAACCCCTCTTAACACCACTTAACACTAACATCCTGTCTCAGAAGTATGTACTGCATATCTTATAATGATAATAAACAATATTAAAAGACATTACATATCCTTATATGATAATAAAAAATTCTGAAAAGCAATTACCAAAATCCTACTGATGACAATGCTTACGTCAATGAGAGACGGGTGGCGGTTTCGGCATACTAGCCTAGTTGCAGTATTGGCCACTATGTGTAGGTGGCATGGGTGGAGAAAGCATTGTTCTGATTGGCTGCACAATCACCATGACTGTGTGCTTAAATATGATTGGCTTCCAGTCGCAAGTTGTGGCTACAATACCGTGAGTTAAACATCTCAGAAATAATCCAATGTCTAGTGGAAAAACGCGAGTTAAAGCATTTTCCGTAAGTGTGGTGATAATGATGACTTAGATAAGGACACCGTGAGTTAGCTAATTCGTGAGTTAAAAGTCCGTGAGTTATTCGAGTGCACTGTATATCTAATGTTTCAAAGGGCCCTCCCGATAGTCAGAAAAACCAATAGTCCAAAAGACCCTCGGTCCCCTCCAGTTTGGATTACAGGACTTCTACTGTATATGTAAAGTGTAGTGATGGTTGGTGGAGGACGGGGGATGTCGTTGAGATATTCTTTGTAATGTGACTGATTGTTTATGTTTCTTTGTGGTTGGGGATTAACAAAAAGTTACAGGGGTGGGATTTGTCTTGAGCAGAAGCTGGTTACTATATGCTTCTCATATTCATATGATATTTGATTGGAGTATTACCCTGTTGTTCACTCTCATCTAGTTGGGACCAACTGCCTATCCCCGGGCTCCTACGCTCCTCATGGGGCAATGTAGGATTGGATGATGAATGGATGGATGGATTACCATATTGTTTCTTGATGTAGGCAATCATCCTGATACTATTTCTTATAGATTTGTTTTTTTTACTTTTTGAAGCTTATCCATGTGTGTGTGTGTTAGTTGAGTTTTATGCCTAGCATGGGCTAATGTAAATCAGAGTCAGTCTAATGAATTGCTGATAGATGGTTTTCAGGGATCCTTTTCATAGTTCAGAGGTGGTGCCTGTGGCTTCAGGGCATAGAATTTAAGAGATGCTGCAACTGATGTTAATTTGTATACTGAGGAAAGTTTATGTGAATATCCAGGGTAAGTCCCAGAATTTGTGGTTGTCTCTTCAGTGGAAGTGGTTGGTTAAAGAGAGAAACTTGACAGTGTGTTTAAGATTTAGGCCCTATGTCAGTCTGGAACAAAGAGGGTAATGGTTGACTTGGTTGGTGAGGCAGAAATTCTGTTTTACCTGAGGAGACAGTAGTTACGGTTGGAGCTGGGTTGGTGAACAGGATACATATGAGTGAATTGGAAGATGGGAGGAATTTTGGTAGACAGTGAAGAAGGTGGATAGGTACCGGTATGGTATAGGAGTACATGTAACCTACTGATAAGTGGGGTATGGAAGTGAGGATGCTAAGGAAGTAACTTGGGATTAGACTGGACCGATGAAGTAACTATGTTTGGAGATGCTTATGACAAGGGTTTAACACCCTGCCCTAGGGTGGGAAAGGAGGTCCAGATGATGATGATTATGATTAACATCTGTTTATTTTTTTTATTTTTTCATTTAAATTTTTTTAAACTCCACACCAGTAGTCTAGTTGATGGAATTCTCTCCAATGATGAGTAAAGTGCCCTTAATTGTAAAAAAGGGGGGGGAGGGGGGGTTCATAGTGAGGTGGAGCCAGGATCTCATAGCTTAGTTGTATGTTGTGTGAAGGATTGGCTCATTTCACTCATCATGCTGTTTCATAGTTATCAGAGTTAGATGCTATTTCTTTTGTTTCTTGATGTTATCTTGCCTCGTCTCGTAGGCAGTGATTAGAACTGGGACGATGATGAAGTGAGAGTGCAGTAGAGTACCTCAGGGAAGAAAAGTGGCCATTGCTATGGAGTTGATACAAAACAAGACTAGTTAATAGAGGCACCATAGTAGGATGTTATTTGGTTTTATGGTTACCATAGAGCTTTGTAAATGGCTTCCTAGGCTACAGGAACCCATTAGGCTTGTCATTGGTGTAGAGCTACCTAAAGTGAAGAGAAAAGTAATAAAAGTGACAGGAATGATGAAAAAAATGGAAGAGAGGATGATAGACACAGGGATGTTAAAGGTGAAGGAAGAAGTAGCCAGCACTACATGAAGTGAGTGAATGATGGTCACCACCACCTGTCACTGGCAAGAGGACTCCAGGACGGTGTGATAACTGGTGTGTAAGTGAGTGGTTCAGTGTATATGAATGGGTTTATAAGAGAGGTTAAAGCTTGAGGTGAGGAGAGAGGGATGAAAGGTACACTATCTCAAGTTTGGTGTATGCAGATGATGTTACTTGCAGGAGTGTTGCAGACTGGAGCAGTATTTTGTTAATGTCAGTGAGCATTGTGTTTTGAAAGTACTGTATATGTAAATAAGAGTAAAGTGATGGTTGTTGAAAGAGAAGGTTTACCTGACTCAGTGTGATGTACTGGTGAATGGAGAGAGAGAGAGATGATTGGATGAGGGAATTATGTTACCTCAGAATTGTTGTTTTAGTTCTTGCTTGACCCTGGTCTGCCTGATGAGGCAGACCCATCATCAGCAGATAAGCAGTTACCCCAGTGGGTTGTCCCATTGATTCCCTACACTATTAATGTTGTGTCTGCATCTTCGTGTAGTGTGTGCAGTGCACTGCTCCATGATGTGTAATATGTTGTGTGGGGCCCATTCTACAAGCTAGGCATGTGTCAGCTGTGATTCTCCACCAAACCCAAATCATATCTGGTAGCTGAGGAAGGCTTGGTGATGTCCTGAGCTAAGCCTAGCAGGATGTACCCGATCTTATTTATGTAAGGACACTTTTGATGTGTGGATGTCAGGTGGGGGACTTGTATTATAGTCTTCTGATCAAGGTATTCTGTTGCCCTACATGTGAAGTGAGTACATAGATGTTTCTCCACTGCGAGTGTTGGAATGTCTGGAGGTAGGGTATTGTTGTAGAGAGTTTGATAATGTTTATG
>NC_136959.1:49420658-49485658 GCF_032717465.1 Coenobita brevimanus
CCTACTTCTTCACCATTATCACTTTTTTTCTGTGTATACCCTCCTCTCTTCCTGTTTCTCCCACCTTTCCTGTTACTTGTTATTACTCTTCTTTCCTTTTCAGATGGATTTACTTTAAGTGACAAGCCTAATAGTTCCTGTAAGCCAGGAAACCATTTACAATGCTGGGTGATAGCTAACTGTTCCCACATGTGTTCCTTACATGTCAACAAGTGGGTTGGCGGAGAGTTTGTGCTCCTCCCTGTAAAATCACTAACTCAAGACAGACAGCCACTTCATGCTGGGTGCTGGATTATGGCATCTGGCTATAGATAGATAGATAGAAGTGTACAACAGATGCCATCATTATAGTTAGGCAAATGCAGGAGGTCTCGGGGTTTTTGTAAATTAGGAGAAGGCAATTGATAGGATGCCCAGAGAGATTGTATAGTGATCAGTGAAAAAGGACTGGTGCAGTGACAGGATGAAGAACATATGTGAGCTTGTGAGGAGTATACCTATCACTAGGAATCCATCTTGAGTCCCCTTCTGTAAATTGTGGTGCTTGAAATAGCTACTGTAATATGTGTGTCAGGGCTGAGTTATGGAAAGTTTTATGTATAATGTTTAGATAGGTGTGAATGAAAAACTGTTGAATGTTTTCAAGTGTTTTTATGATAATGAAGCATGTGTAAGAGTAGGTGGATGTTAAAGTTAGTGCTCATTTTCAGTGATGGATTGAGAGAAAAGTATGTGATGCTCCAATACCTATTGTACATACATATGAATGGGGTTATGGGAGAAGTTTACAGGAGTCTAATATTGTAGGTAAAAGAATGGGGATGTTGATTGATTGTGACTGATAGAGTGGTCCATATCTGATAAATGCATATGATACTGCATTAGCCTATATGCAGATGATGCTAAGTGTCTTGTGACTGGTAAGGTTTGAAAGTTGCTATTATTGCATTACCCTGGTCTGTCTGGCCAAGCAGACCCATCAACCACAGTTAAGCACCTGCTGTGTGGGGCAGGCCTACTGGTACAGCACAGTACAGTACAGTATGACCTCACTACGGCGAACATCACTAGACTGAAATTCTCTTTTTTCGGAGTCGAGCAGATCAGAATAATTTCTCATGTATTGGGAAAACTCCGAAAAAACTAGAAGCAGTCCAGACTGCCTAACCTCAGTCCAGGGTGGCCATATTGTCCGCGCAGTTTGTGTATTCGTGCATCGGTTGGTGTTGGGCTGGCGGCGTCACTCTTGTTACCCTGGGCTGTGCCTCAGTCTGACCCACACTGTTTACCCCCCACATCATTTCCCTGGAAGTCCCTGATATACTGCTCTAGGATGACAAGTGATAAATGAAATATACAGACAAAGTGAACATCTTTAGTTGGTAGGATTGTAAATAATAAGGTGTATACAGTGTACAATACAGTATTTGAAAAGTGCTTAAAATTAAGTACACCACACAGCACGCAAGGAACAGGCTACACCTCCAGTTCCTGTCCATGATTCAGCTCCTGCCAGTGAAGACAGTGAGGAGAAGGATTCACTGTTCCTTGATGATGATCCTAAAGATAATGGGTAATGATTTTGAAGGGTTTTGCTTTGAAGGATCCTTCACCAGATATATACTCTATGATGTTACACTTGGCAAGGTGGGGGAGGGGGGGAGAAGGGTGAGCCAAGTGAGTTGAAATGGTTACGTAAGATTTTTTT
The DNA here is from genome assembly GCF_032717465.1 of Coenobita brevimanus. Taxonomy (NCBI): domain Eukaryota; kingdom Metazoa; phylum Arthropoda; class Malacostraca; order Decapoda; family Coenobitidae; genus Coenobita; species Coenobita brevimanus. The sequence continues at coordinate 49,422,367 of NC_136959.1, forward strand.
TTTTTATGAGTTTGATTGTGTCAAGGCTATGTTTAAATTTTACTGTGTTATGCAGTAAACAGTTTATAGTCACATTTGAGAACAGTTAAGAGGCAAATGGGATATTGCCACCCAGGGGGGTGAAGCAGGATTTTTTTTTTTTCTTTTAATGCGAGGAAGAAGGAACCAAAGGCCAGGAGCCCGAAATTATTGTTCCTTCCAAGAGAAAAACAAAATACAAGAGAGAGCCAAATTCAAGATCCGATCATTTTGAGATGCCTGGACACACTGCGTTTGAAAGACTGGAGATCATAGATAGCAAGGAATACAGACAGAGGGAGACAGTTCCAGAGTTGACCTGTTGCATAAATGAAGGATTGGGAGTAATGGTTAACTCTTGCATTAGAGAGTTGGACAGAAAAGGGATGAGAGTTTGCTGCTAGATGGGTGCTATGCGCCCGTCGTAGAGGTGGAGGAATGCATGCAGACAGTTCAGAGGAGCAGTGACCATTGAAGTAGCGATAGAAAAGAGATAAAGATGCAACAGTTCGATGAAGAGACAGAGGTTGAAGGGAGTCAGTAAGAGGAGGAGAGTTAATGAGATGAGAAGCCTTTGATTCCACCCTATTGAGAAGAGCTGTATATGGGAAGCCTCCCCACACATAAGAGTTGTACTCTAAACAGGGACGGATAAAACCCCTGTATAGAGTCAATTGTGCAGGGGTAAAGAAGGAACGGAGTCGGCTTAGCACACCTAGTCTCTTGGAAGCAGATTTTACTATCTATCTATCTATCTATAGCCCGACGCCCTAATCCCGCAAAGAGTGGCCGCAGACAAAACGCCTCCACGTCACTCTGTCGCCCACCATTTGACTACCCTCCCGCCAACTCACCCCCCCCTACCTCATATACCTCTCAACTCCATCCCTCCACCTCATCCTCGGTCTACCCCTCCCTCTCCCTCCCTCCACCTCACCTACATACACCCTCTTAGTCAGTCTTTCGTTCTCCATTCTCTCCAGATGTAATATGATCTTTCCAAGATAAGTCCCAAGTAAATGAAACCCCAAGCATGCTCAAGGATGATGCAGGATTAAGCTGAGTATTATTAAACATTAGCAGGTATACTTGTGGAAGATTTTGTTGAGTTGATAGGTGTAAAAACTGCGTCTTTGATACATTAAAAACAACCAGATTATTTTTACCCCAGTCAGAGATACGAGCCAAGTCAGACATTAGGTGTACCATAGCCTCATTCCTTGTTTGTTGAAGTAACTGCTGAGATGGATGTTGCAGGAATCGAATGGAAAGGTGAAGGGTGGAGTCATCAGCGTATGAGTGGATAGGGTTAGATGTACAGCTTAGAAGGTCATTGGTGAATATAGGGAAGAGACTTGGTGATAGGACAGAGCCCTGAGGAACACCACTGTTGATGGAAGAACAGTGGCCGTCTACAGCAGCGGCTATAGAACGACCAGAAAGGAAGCTAGAGATGAAGGCACAGATAGAAGGATAGAAACCGTAAGAAGGCAGTTTGGAAATTAAAGATTTATGCCAGACTCAATCGAAAGCCTTTGAGATGTCAAGTGCAATGGCAAAGCTGTCGCCAAAGTCCCGAAAGGAGGATGACCTGGAGTCTGAAAGGTAGGTGGGATCATCATCAGTGGAGCGTCCCTGACGGAACCCATACTGACGATCAGAAAGAGGGTAGTGATAGGAAAGATGCTTTAAAATTTTTCTATTAAGAATTGACTCGAAAACTTTTGAGATACAGGATGTTAAAGCAGTTGGACGATAGAGGGTTGGGAATGGTCACCCTTCTTTGGGACTGGCTGAATGAGAGCAAACTTCCAGCAAGAAGAAATGGTACAAGTTGATAGTCAAAGGCAAAAGAGTTTGCCTAGACAGGGTGTGAGCACAGAAGCACAGTTCTTGAGAACAACAGGAGGGACTCCATCATGCCCATATGCCTTATTAGTAGTGAGGCCTGTGATGGCAGAAAATACATCAACTGAAGAAATTTTAATGTTAGCCATGAGGAAGTCAAAGAGGGGAAGTGATGGAGGAACAGCACCGGAATCGTCTAAGGTAGAATTGGAGGAGAAAGTCTGAGCGAAGAGATCTGCTTTATCAGTAGAAGAAATAGCTACAGAGCCATCAGAGTAGAAAAGAGGAGGGAAGGATGATGAGGTAAAGTTGTTAGAAAGGTTTTTGGCAAGGTGCCAGAAGGAGCGGGAAGAATTCGAGTTAGAGAGTTGAGAACATTTAGTATGGATGAAATTGTTTTTAGCAGAGCGAAGAACAGACTTAGCACGATTCCGGGCAGAAACGTATAAAAGATGTGATTCAGGAGTGGGTTTGCTCCGGTACCTTTTATAGGCCCTCTTCTTGTGGCCATGATGCCTATCATGTATGACAATATCTTACTGTGTGTTTTACGTATGGCCGTTATCGAGTCTAAACCTAGCCAAAATTATACTGTGTTATGCAACAAATTATTTATAGTGGCATTTGAGAAAAGTTAAGAGGCAAATGGGATATTGCCACAATTTAGAAGGAGTTAGTGGGGTGAAGCAGGATGGTGGCCATGATGCTTTTCATGTATGAAAATACCTTCTTGTGTGTGTTACATATGGCCTTTATCGAGTCAAACCCTTGCCAAAATTATACTGTGTTATGCAATAAATTACCTGTAGTGACATTTGAGCAAAGTTAAGAGACAAATGGGCTATTGCCCTGAGTTAGTAGGAATTGGTGGGGTGAAGCAGGATGGTGGCCATGACACTTTTCATGTATGAAAATATCTTTGCAGGGTAAACTCCATTTGTTGCTTTTACTGGAGTTTCGCTTTTTTCAGAATGGCTTGTGCCCCAATTAGTCCGTTGTAGTGAGGTTTTACTGTATTTACATCGTGTAGGGATCTGGCACCACCATGTGGTTTATATTGCCCCACCTGGCTCAGACCAGAGTCCTCCTGTGGTGGACTGTAGGGAAATATGAGGAGATCTGGCTCCCGAATGGATGCCACAGCTGCTTCGGTGTATGCAGGGTCACCATGTTCACACTCCTCGTCAGCATCATGGTTTGAATATAAATTCAGACAATAGTAAAATGATGGTTGTTGAGAGGGAGCAGGCCTTCAGAGTGAGGTACCAATAAATGAAGAGTGACTTGATTTGGTGAATGGAGGTTAAATACCTCAGTACAGTCATAGAAAAGAGAGGTGCTGGCACCATAATAGTGGAAAGGACTAGGACTGTAAAGTATAGTAGTAGAGGGAATAAAGGTGGTTGATGCTAAGAAGGCCTTGATGCAGAGGGATCTGGACATAGAGGTTGTAAGAGGATTGAGTGAAAGTTTGTTAGTGCCCACATATTGATGGTATGGTAAGAGTATTAAGTTAGAATCAAGAGTAACAGAGGAGGGACTATTATGGAACATATATTGTAGAAGAAGAAATATCTAGTACTGTAGTGCTTCATGAAAGATGTTGAGTAGGAAATTTGATTGATAGAGCAGAAGAACGTATGCTCAGATGATTGGGTCATATGGAGAAAATGAAATTTGGAGGTGCTAGGAAGTGTGGTACGCCAAGAAAATTGTGAACAGATACCGAATATTAAGCACATCATGAGATGAGGTAAGGAAGTTAATAAGGTTTGGATGTTTACAGAGGACCTAGTTGGTTGGATGAAGGATATTTGTAGATGCACATAACAAGGGTTTGTCACCCATTTTTAAGTTGATAATGGATGGAATGACTTCAAAATATAGCAGTGGTTAGGCTTCTATGGCTGATCTAGGATTTGGGGCTTGAATGATGTTTGAATGAGTGTATGGCATATTCCATGGGAATTGCAGTTGTTAGTTCTCCTATTTCTTTGCTCCCTCTTTACTTATTTCTGGAGCCTACCTCATCTTATCCTTAATCATGCAGAGGGATCATGATAATGCTGCTGCTGCTGATGATGATGATGATGATTTTACTGCTACTGCAGGACTTAGATGATTTGGTATTGCGTTTTGACTAGCAGAGAGAGTCCTGTTAAGAAATTTGGGGAGTGGTGGTAAGATCTAGGGGTTAGAAAGCTGATGGTAACACTCTTACATATCATGTTTATGGGGAATAGGTGCATAAAGAGATGCAGAGGTGTGAAAAGCACTGTACTGAAAATTACAAGATTGTTATGTCGACTCCCTCAATGTTGTGTTGCTCTTGGGTGCTTTCCCTTTCCTCTCTTCCTTCCTTCTTTCCATACTTCCTCTTCTGTCTATCTTTCTTTCATTGTTTCCTTTTCCTTCTGTCTGTGGTGACTCTACACTGAGTGACAAGTTGAATGGTTTCCTGTACACCAGGATACCATTTACTATGCTGGGTGGTAACCATATGACCAAATTTTGGTGCCTGGTGGCTTAGTGTGTAATTAAGGTGCTCCAATTGGATTGAGCCGGTGCAGGTTTACATCATAGGGGTGGTTAGGGTTTGTTGCTAATGTAATGCCACTCAGGGATGAGTGAGGCTGGTCACTCTCATCTTAAATGTCAGGACCAACTTGCCTAGCCCCAGGCTCCTATGCTTCTCATGAGGCAACACTGGATTAGATGATAAATGAATGAAAATGTGATATATATTGCACCATAATTATGGATTTGGTACAGTATATACTGTACAAGAAATTGTGTGGCTCAGTCATGGCTGGAGGACATCGATGGTGAAGAGGTGGCTCTTAAGTTTGCTAATGAATTTTGAAACTTTGATGATATGACTAATGTAGGGATGGTTTCGAAGTAAGTTCAGTTGTAATAGTAGTAGTTGGAAAAAGTTTAGAAAGTTGTTGCCTGTATTGACAAAGAAGGGACTCATCATCTGAAAAGAAAACTGTATGCCTCCAGTGCACATGGGTGATAGTGTATGGGAGAGGAGTGAAATATGAGCAGTTAAAGTGGAAGATCTCAGCAGAATTCACTGTAATTAAATGAGTAGTGAAGTGCATGTAGTACATAGGGCAGTCATGAAATATGAACAGAAAATGAGGAGGATGTTTGCAAAGTTCAGTGTAATAAAATGAGAGTGGTAAAGTGGATGTCTGTTGCCTCATGAAGGCAGAGAACAAGGTACCAGAATACAAATTTAAGCAGATGCTTGGACCTTGTGAGTGTTTATGAAGTGATGTGCGTGAATAGACTGAAGTGATTTAGGCATGTAAGGAGAGTATGGGTATTTAACCAGGTGAAGTGCTATACAGCCTGTATGTGGAAGGGACAACACCTGGCAGTTAAAAAAAATGGGGGAGGGCGGGGGGGATGTTCTGAGTGGGGATCCGAGGGTTAGGGAACTGTGCTGGAATGCTGCAAGAGATTGTGGAAAGTAGCCATCAAGTGGAAGAAGGCTGACCTACACAAGCATGAAATACAGCTTTACAGAATGTGTGTATGTAGGGTACACATTTTTTCAAAACCTAGTTATTAGACTGCATGCCAGGTATTTCTTTCCAGTTCATTTTTCAGATGGTCTTTGACCTTCACCGGCCAGCTGGAAGTTTTTAGAATCAAAAGTTCCTTTTTTTTTTTTTTTCCCTCCCCTGCAGGCATCAACCATTCTCATGACATGACATGACGTACCTCACAGATGACGCGGATTCCATTCTGTATTATCATCACCTCAATCTTCATGAACTTGGGGTTTGTGATCTGGATTGACAGTTCAGTACTGTACAACAGTGACCTCACTGTGTTATGATAATTGAGTTGGCAATCAGGGGCAGAGACCTGGATTTGACTTTAGTTATTTCAGCCTCTCATGTTTCACTGACTTTGAAGTGAAGTAGGTGAATAGGGAGGCTGCCAGAGATCAAGCAGCATGGAGAGCTGCCTTAAGGTGACCAAGGTCAATGCATGCAATCATGTTGAAGTCTATATAAACAAAACAAAACGTCCTGATATGATGCTCCAGTTGACATTCGTACTTCACCAGGTTTAAAGAGGACTGTCTGACCTGCTGCTTGAGTCAGCTATTGAATCAGAGACCAAGATCTGCCTTTCTTAACATGCCTCACATTTAAAATCAGCAACCTTGCCCTTGTGTTATGAATATTCAGAATGACATGATGACCCTCTGATTGGTGTTCCTGGTCAGCCAGTTGATAATATTGCTCCAAGATCATCAACATCCACTGTACATTAATCTGCAGTCATCCACTACATAGTACTGCTCCAGATTCACTGACTTGCTTACCATTTTGATCTCTACAAATACTATAGGTCTCAACTTGCTAGCACTAGTATAAGTGTAAGCCCATACAGTATTCAGTATTGTACTGCACCCTGTTAACCATGTGTATTATAGCTAGTATGGTAGTTTAAAAAAAAAAAAAAAAAAAAAAAAAAAAAAAAAAAAACTACAGTATGGCTTAGTATAGCTATGCTGCAACATACTCCTCCACTTTCTTGGCAGATAGCATAGATTTTTTTTTTTTTTTTTTTTTCCAGTAGTTTGTCAATGGTATCAAGAAAGTGCCAGAAGAAATGAAGACTTATAATGTGTATCATGAAACTAGATTATTGCATAGCTACAAATAAAATAGACTAGCATTGTGTGTAACAGTCTGCCAGCACATGCACACTGTATCTCACAGTGGATACATGGCTGCAAGAACACAAACCAACAGTAGACCAGGCACAGGCAAACAAAAGAATGCAAACTTAATGATTTTACGAGGAAACATTGATGGAATAAACATAAACTTCAAAATAATTACCTCCACATGCACATCATTGACATTGCTAGTGTTAATACAAGAAACTAAAAAAAAACTCCTTACATCACCATCAGTGATTAACATACAACAAAAACAACAGGAGGTGACCTCAGTACTTTCATACTACATTTTGTTCACAAACATCACACAGCAATAATATCAACACATACCTGGCAGCAGCACCACAGAAGTAATATCCATCCAAAGCAAAATATGTAAAGAAACGGTATCTTTCTGATCATGGGTGGGGTGGGGTGGGGTGAGGGGTTGGCCTTGAGCAAATCACCTGTATGTCATCCAGTCATGCACCATCAGGCTGTCCTCCCTCCAACTTGCACCACTCCATTTCTAATACTTCTCTTTTCATCCTCCCCTCTCCACCTCATTCATCTACACTTTCTTAGTTCATCATTTCAGCTGTCCATATGGCTAAGCCATCTCAGAGTACTTGTAGTACTTTTTAGCACATCATTTGATCATCTGATTTGCCTGTTTCTCTTTCACATAACCTGTAGCTTATTTGCACTCCTCTTGCTCTTGGTCTGAGCCCTTCCAACAAAATACAGTAGCTGTAAATGCCTCATCAATTCATTAGAGTGGGGATCACAGTCCTGTCAATCCGCAGCTCTCTGTTCCTTGTCATCACCCTCAGTGTACCTGCTACCGTCCTTCCCTGCTGTACCATTTCTTACACTTCCTCCCCAAAACTCCCATCTTTGTAGTAGTAGTAGTAGTTGTTCCCTAGGCAGTCTGGCCGAACAGCCCTAAGTCCCTAAGGAAGGCCATGGCAGAGACTGGGCTTTCCCACAGAGCTCTCAAGGAGTGTATGTTGTGTTGTTGGCATAGGTGATTGTGTGCAATGCAGTCTTCCATAATGTGCTTAATAGTATGGATTGCTGTGTTGCATTCTGGACAGGCGTCAGCGACAGAGTCATCCAGCCTCTTCTGATTACTCAAGAGGGCTGGATGATGCCCACATCTCAGCCTGACCAGGTGGACCCTGTCCTTACAAGGGAGAAAGGATTCAGAAGGGTGGATATTAGGAGGCCGTGCATGCAGCTGTGTGGTGTCTTTAAGTGACTGAATAGAGTGGTGAGTGATTTGAGTATGGATATGCTTCTGGAAGCTGGTCTAAGGTGGGCAAGGGAGGAGAGATGACAGTATTTGTGTATGATATCATGTGCTGGGTGTTGCTTTGATGTTCTGTGCGAATGTGCTGCCATGTAATGTAGTGGATGTTGTACATTTGTGGAGGCTGTGACGAGATTTTAGGTACCTCTCATGTCTAGATGATCCTTGACTTTGAGGACTTTGGTTTCTTGGAGTAGGTGGTCTGTGGGTGTAGTAACTGTGCAGCTTGTGATTATTTTTAGGGCCTTGTTCTATATGGTCTGTAGAGTGTTGTAGTGTGTTTTAGTGAGGTTAGAAGCCCAAGCAGGGCTTGCATAATTCATCACTTAACGTATATTGTTTGCATACTGTGATGGTGGCTTCTTTGTTGTGTCCTAATGTTGTATGGGCAAGTGACCTCAAGGCGTTGAGTCTTGGTGTTAATTTATCATTAATGGTTGTGATGCATTGTTTAAATGATACTGATGTATGTTACACCAAGGGTAGTAGTAGTAGTTCTTCCCTAGGCAGTCTGGCCAAACAGCCCCGAGTCCCTAAGGAAGGCCATGGCTGAGACAGGGCTTTCCCACAGAGCTTTCAAGGAGTGTATGTTGTGTTGTTGGCATAGGTGATTGTGTGCAGCATAATCTTCCATAATGTGCTTAATAGTATGGGATGCTGTGTTGCATTCTGGACTTGCATCAGCAACGGAGTCGTCCAGCCTCTTCTTTTAACTTAAGAGGGCTGGATGATCCCCACATCTCAGCTTGGCCAGGTGGACCCTATCCTCACGAGGGAGATAGGATTCGGAGGGGTGGATATCAGGAGGCCGTGCATGCAGCTGTGTGTTGTCTTTAAGTGACTGAATGGAGTGGCGAGTGATTTGAGTATGGATATGCTTCTGGAAGCTGGTGTGAGGCGGGCAAGAGGAGAGAGATGACAGTATTTGTGTATGATATCGTGTGCTGGGTGTTGTTGTGATGTTCCTTGGTGTGTGTGGATGTGCTGCCACGTAGTGTAGCGGATGTTGTGGGTTTGTGGAGGCTTCAGAGTGAATTTGGTTGCCTCTCATATCAAGGTGATCCTTGACTTTGAGGACTTTGGTTTCTTGATGTAGATGGTCTGTGGGTGTTGTAGCTGTGTAGCCCGTGATTAGTTTTAGGGCCTTGTTCTGTATGGTCTGTAGAGTGTTGTAGTGTGTTTTAGTGAGGTTAGAAGCGCAAGCAGGGCTTGCACAATTCATCACTGAACGTATATAGTTTTTTTTTTTTTTTTTTTTTTTTTTTTTTTTTTTTTAATGCGAGGAAGAAGGAACCAAAGGCCATGAGCCCGCAGTAACAGTTCCCTCCAAGAGAAAAACAAAATACAATAGAGAGCCAATTTCAAGATCTGATCATTTTGAGATGCCTGGACACACTGCGTTTGAAAGACCGGAGATCATAGGCAGCAGGAAATACAGACAGAGGGAGACAGTTCCAGAGTTGACTTGTTGCATAAATGAAAGACTGGGAGTAACGGTTAACTCTTGCATTAGAGAGTTGGACAGAAAAGGGATGAGAGTTTGCTGCCAGACAGGTGCTATGCGCCCGTCGTAGAGGTGGAGGAATGCAAGCAGACAGTTCAAAAGAGCAGCGACCATTAAAGTAATGATAGAAAAGAGATAAAAATGCAACAGGATTCAGCCTGTTTAGTGTTTGCTCGTCTGATATTTTATTGTGGTGATGGTTTCTTTGTTGTGTCCAAATGTTGAGTGGGCAAGTGACCTCAGGGCATTGAGTCTTGGTGTTATTGTATTTTCTATGTTTGTGACATGTTGTTTAAAAGACATTGGTGTGTGTGTGTGTGTGTGTGTGTGTGTGTGTGTGTGTGTGTGTGTGTGTGTGTGTGTGTGTGTGTGTGTGTGTGTGTGTGTGTGTGTGTGTGTGTGTGTGTGTGTGTGTGTGTGTGTGTGTGTGTGTGTGTGTGTGTGTGTGTGTGTGTGTGTGTGTGTGTGTGTGTGTGTGTGTGTGTGTGTGTGTGTGTGTGTGTGTGTGTGTGTGTGTGTGTGTGTGTGTGTGTGTGTGTGTGTGTGTGTGTGTGTGTGTGTGTGTGTGTGTGTGTGTGTGTGTGTGTGTGTGTGTGTGTGTGTGTGTGTGTGTGTGTGTGTGTGTGTGTGTGTGTGTGTGTGTGTGTGTGTGTGTGTGTGTGTGTGTGTGTGTGTGTGTGTGTGTGTGTGTGTGTGTGTGTGTGTGTGTGTGTGTGTGTGTGTGTGTGTGTGTGTGTGTGTGTGTGTGTGTGTGTGTGTGTGTGTGTGTGTGTGTGTGTGTGTGTGTGTGTGTGTGTGTGTGTGTGTGTGTGTGTGTGTGTGTGTGTGTGGTAGGGGAGTGTTGTTTATGGTGAGGTGTGGAATGTGACTGTGTTCTGTTGTCCAGTTTGTGAGAAGGGTCGCTGTAGATTTGGCTGGGGCTATTTTGAGCCTGTTTGTGGTGAACTATTCATGTAGTGTGTTGAGGTAAGGTTGAAGGATGTGTGCAGCTGTTTGCAATTTGGTGTGTACATGTGAGTGTTATATCATCTGCATAGGAAGCTATGTGTATCTGTGGTGTGTGGGGTGTGGGTATGTTGTGCATGTATGGGTTAAAGAGTGTAAGGGACAAAACAGATCCTTGGGGGACGCCGTTTGTGAAGTTTCTGATGTTCGAACACTGACCGGCAAATGTTACATGTGCACATCTGCCTGCTAAGTAGTTTGCCAGCCATCTCTTTGTGTTATTGTGCATGTTTGTTTTGAGTATTTTGTTTGTGAGGTTGTGGCGGGAGATGGCATCAAAAGCTTTGCTTATGTCTAGTGTGACTAGGAGTATTCTGTGTGGTGGCCTAGTTAAATTCATGCCATCAAAAAGTCTCTGTGTAAGGTCTGTAAGAAGGGTGTTTGTGGAGTGCAGCAGCCTAAAGTCATGTTGTGATGGGGCTAGTGGGGTGTGAGGTGTGACTAGTTGTAGTACCTGTTGTTCAGTAACTTTAGAGGGAGTGCAGAGGAGTGTGATGGGGCGGTGTGAGAAAGGTAATGTGGGGTCTTTGTTGGGTTTAGGGATAGTGATGATAATGCCATGCTTCCAGATGTTGGATATTGTGTTGTGTGAGTAGCTGTAGTTTGATATGTTGGTCAGTGCTTGTATGCCTTGTGGTCCATGGTGCTTAAGGTGAATGTTGCTTATATTGTCAGGTCCACAGGCAGATGAGTGCTTAAGGTTGCTAATGATGTGCTTCGTCTGGTTGTTAGTGAAAGGTGCAAATTTCTGGGTCTGTAGGGAACTGTCTCCTGCGTTGGATGGCGCTTCGGTTGTCGCAGTGGGGGTTTAGATGGCCGACATGTGAAAAGTGATTGATAAGAGTGTTTGCTTGTTGTTTGTTTGAAGGTATGGTGTCTGTTGTTATGATGGCAGTGTGAGATTATGTTGAGTTGCTGTTGAAGAGTGTGATGCTGTTTAGTGTTCTGTAGAGTTTGCCAGTGTTTGTTTTGTGATCAAGTGTTTGGTGATAGTTATTCCAGTTTAGTGTTTGCTCATCTGATATTTTATTGTTTATTTGAGTGTTGAGTTCTTGTATTTGTTGTACGGTGTCCTGTGTATGGGGTGTTAGGGAGTGTTGTAGTGTGTCCTGTTGACTGTTGAAGCCTTGAATTTCTGGTGTGAAGTTGGGGTTGTGTCTCTTTCTGTTGCCTCTAGGGATGTGTCTTTTGTCTGCATTTTGTATAATTGTATTGAAAGTTGCTTCTGGGTAGTAGTTGGATGGGTGACCGCCTGGGAACACCAGATGCTGTTGGCATCCCTACGTGTCAAGTGGGGTCGGTGGAGGATTAGTGCCCCTCCCTGTAAAACAATTAACTCTAAGCCATTGGCCACCCCGTCTGGGATACATGGCGTCTGGCAATGAATGAATGAATGTATTGAAAGTGTGCAAACTGGTGTTGATGTTTGTGATGGATGTGCTTTTTAATGTTTCAAAGTGTAGTTCTGTTTCAGTTGCAAAGGCCTCCCAGTTAGCTTTCTTATAATTAGAGTATGCGTGTCAATGGCCAGCTGGGGTGATTCTGGTTTTGGTAGTGATGATGACTGGGAGGTGGTCAGAGCCAATGGTTTTGACCACTCTCCAGGATGTTGTGGGGGTAAGGTTTGGGGAGCAAAAAGTGATGTCTGGTGATGATGGGAGCAGCAACATCATTGTCATGCCCAATATTCCTATTGCTTATTCTCTGTCATGTAACTGTGCCCGGTCTGATGTGCATGCATGTGTGTGTGTGTTTTTTCTTGATATTGGTGGAAACTTGTCTGTTTATGTGAGATAATAACACTGTAAAGGGAAACTGGTTCAATGACAGGACATCCAGCCTCACTGTGCACTCCATGACTTCATTCTTTTCAGAAACCATAACTGTACTCATTGCTGTATTCACTATCAAATTTTGTTTCTTACACACACCTCCAAAACACATTCACTAAGCCTTGTAACTGCCACTTATCTTTGCCTTATAGAACAGTATCATCAGCTAGCAGTAATACAGTTTCCACATGAAACAGTAAATTTGGTTTGGTATATACAGTAAAAGTCCAATTCTTCGGCATCCAATTCCCCGGCAAATATGACATTTCGGCAGTTTTGAGAAATAGTCCCATTTACGAAAATCTCTGATCGTTCGGAAGATTTTCCGATTTTTTTCGTCAGTCTTGAAATTCTCCATGAGGACCCTCTACTGCTGGGGACTTCTTCCAGCAGTAGCAGAGTCCAATCAACCCCTTCTATTGTACATATGTAATTAAGGAACCTACTATAAGTTTAGGTAAGTGCATGTGAACTTGTAGGCCTACTGTACCATTACATTTATATATAGTATGTTCACTAATTTCTTTATTTTTCATATTCATATATAGTACTGTATTCATTACAGTATTGTACAGTATCAAACAGTATACAGTACTCTCTCCAAGCACATTTGTGATGATATGAGTAGTGATGATAGTGTTCACCGAAACATATTAGGTATTGAGTGGGTAGGGTTTTTGATAATTCGGCAATTTTGATTTTTCGGCACTAGCCTGGTCCCACAGATGCCGAAAAATAGGACTTCTACTGTATATATATATATATACTCTGTAGGTTATTCCCCTTTCTTCATCCCATTCCAAAATATTCCCACTGTTGTCATACCCGGAGACTTTGGTCTTGAATACTCTTCATGGCTCAGCATGCATATAAAGGATAGCAGAAGCACTATCATTTTAGACCATAGCCATAAAACTTTTATGAATGGACTGATGTTTGGCCCATTTTTACAGAGTCATCTGTTAATAGTTTTTAGTGTCGTACATAGTTGTTCCTGTTTTTGGAAGAATGAGAAACAAGGTTACAGTGATGTTGCTGCTGCTGTTGCTGTTTTGGCCCTAGGCTCTTGTGAACATGAACCCAGTAAACTGCAGGCTGTAGTTGCTGTTCTGTGGGCCACCATTCTTCTTTCTGAAGATAGTGAAAGAGTTGAGACGTTTGTATAACTGGGGAGGGAAACTGCCCAGTTATATCAGTGGCACTGCATGAAGCCGTCCCTCTCCAGCACCATGATGATGATGATGATAACATTTAAAGCAGCCATCATGCCCCTGCATAACTTCCAGAATGGCCATATGAGGCATCTATATCCCTTAACCTCACCGTATGCCAACCCTATGCTGACCATTCCAACCACCTTAACAACAGTACATGTCCTGTCATTGAACCACTTTCCCTTTACAGTGTTATTATCTCACATGACCAGACAAGTTTCAGCCAATATCAAGAAAAATGCACACACACACACACTCACGCACATCAAACCGGGTACAGTTTACACATTCATTCATTCATTGCCAGACGCCATGTATCCCAAACGGGGTGGCCAAGGGCTTAGAGTTAATGGTTTTACAGGGAGGGGCACTAATCCTCCACCAACCCCACTTGACACGTAGGGATGCCAACAGCATCTGGTGTTCCAAAGCGGTCACCCATCCAAGTACTAACCAGACCCAACGTTGCTTATGACAAGAGAATAAGTAATAAGAATATTTGGCATGACTTTTTCGCTTGACTTATGAGGCAATCACCACTGTCAATAGAATTATTATGATTCATCCATCATCCAGTCCTTTATTGCTTTTATAAAATCAGGAATGTAGGGGCTTAGGGTTAGGCTACTCTGTCCAGATGTGAGTCATGGGTGACCTCTCACTTGCCGCTGAGGGGCATTATGCGCAGTTATCCTCAACCACTCCTCAGACCCATAAGGACCATATCTTGTCGGAGAGCTTTAACCGATGAATTTGCCAAGCATCCATTTGTTGGTTGTCGTTATCACCAAAACAGTCATGCTCACCGCTTATTTACAGCCAGTAAATTCCACCTTCCTCTTAGCATTATTAAAAGCTTTAACAAACTTTTTTTTCCCGATCAGATCAAACATCAAGGGAGGAGGGGGGTGAAGGATGCTAACCTGAACAGAAACAGACACTTTACATACATTAAGAGTGCTGTGAACCCTTTCAGTCCAAGAATGTACTTTTTATACTCTGGCTAATGCCAGACAATTTTATTAAGATTAAGAAAAAAACCATGGGGTAGAGGGATTAAAACCAAAATCCATTAACCATGTCAGTGTGAGGACATGTGTGCCTTGTAATTTGTTCAAACTACCATCAGATGATTTTATTCAGTTGAGGAAATACTTGCTAGAGTAAAGGATTTAATGAACTGATCCAGGCTCACAAACAAGACACCCTAAGACACAGAACATGCAACAAATACAGTTTTTGAAAACAATAATGAATATCAGTCGCTACATCCTAAAACTTTCTCCATCATCCTCTGAAGTCATACTGAATAGTAATGAAATGATCCTCAGCACTAAGTAACAAGTTGACAACCTAACAAGTTATTGTGCATGTATAAACCAAAAATTACCAAACCACAAAGAAGAGCAATCACACACACACACACACAAAAAGTTAGGGGAGAAAAAAAAGAAATATTAAAGGAAATGCACAAATACCCTCCCATTTACCTCAGTAAGACCAGCCAGCGATCAGGAACTCCCAGAACTCCAAAACAGCAGAAACATCAAGTTGCAAAATATTCACTTTAAAAACTTAGTTCTCATAGCCATAAATACTCTCACTGAGGTCTGCAGTTTTTCCTTGACTCCTACCAAGTCCTTGGTTTGTGGATGTAAGCAATCATCATCCAGATACTTGTACTCAAACCAAGCAAATCACCCAGCAGTCTGTCATGCAGGTGCTCTATGTACTGTCCAAAATCATGGAAGAGTAGTTCTTAGGAATATCACCCATCTTCTGTTTGATTCTCAGTATCGATTTCATCCCAAGCATTCAGTTACCCTTCACATGTCTAATGACAGCTTATTTTGGACGTTTTCAACAAGAAGCAGCCCCCACTAAGATCTACACCAGCAGCAGTAGACATAAGCAAAGCTTTTTACTTAGTACCAAACAGGGTGTTTGCTTTCAGTGGTTGTTTAAATCACCGATGCTAATAATTTTAATATATATATATATTTTTTAAGGAATCAGTATTTAAATCCAAGTATCATTGTTACATGCTACCAGGAAATAATTCACTATGCCCTCTATATTGCAGCTCTTGTTACTTATTCACTTTCACATGACTTAAACAAAACATTTCTTGGAGTATCCAGCTAAGGTGATTGGTATCCTGCAATCCACATGTTTCATATCGAATTCATAACTCAGAGATCATGAGGTTGCCCCCCAGCAAGAACTTCCATAATGATGCTTCACCTTGGACATTTTTAGTTATCTTATTTTCATTGTATTTCAGCAGTGATATTGCTAATTTTTGCAGTGAGCGGTAGTGGAGTAAGCAATGCCATGGGGTCTGGAAACAGCAGTGGAGGTGGTGGTGGAGGAGGAGGTGGCAGTGGCGTGACCACTGGGAGTACTGCTGGGCTGGCACCTGGTCAAGTCACTTACCTCACTTCTGCTGTGACTGGTGGAGGCACCCCTGGCCTCACCTTACACCAAGTACAACAGGTCAGGTTTATTAAATAGTATTTCAGTAGGCCCTCATTATATACAAGTGATACGTTCCAAAATATCGCAGTTTTTTCCATACAGCTAATACTATAGGTAGGGAAAAACTGGTATATCGATCTCCATAGGTAATAGTGGAACCATAATATGCAGTTTTCCTTTAATTACCATGTATTTTCCAGTAGTATCATAAACACCTATCAGAAAACTAGTATACAATGAAGATTTCTTGTTATTTCTCTGGTTTTATTGTTACAGTATCAACCATACCAATCTGGGGGTGTGATTGTTCATTACACAAGTGTTTACAGAGCAAGAACGGGTGGTGTGTGTGGGGATGGGGGTGCACACATGCATGTGTACAGTATGTGCATGCATCAAACAGTTTTCCAGTTCTATCCAAATTTGTTGGAATGAATGAGGGTCTGTAAAGAAATGAACTAATTGTTTTTGAAGACTGGAGATCACAGGACAAGGTCAGCTAAATTAGTTTTAGCCATTTTAAACTAAACTTTGGAAGAGTTGAATATAAATTTAGAATATATGGATACAATTTTGAGAACTTGCCAGAAATCAAGGTCAAAGGCCAAGGTCACAGGGCAAGGTCAACTTAAACAGTTTTAATCTGATTTGGACCATTCTTGGTGGAGGAATTGAGAGTCAGGCAGCAACAAGGAAATTCAGTTTTGAGAAAAATCACTCAAAGGTAAGGTAATTTGGATCATACCTGGTGAATGAATTGATTGTCACTCAAGAAGTCTGATCAGTTGTTTGTGTGAACAATATGTCAGAGGTAAGTGTCATCTGAAATTGGTTTTTATCCAGTGTTGACTAAATTTGTGGAATGGTTCAAGTTAAAACAAGTATCAAGAGATTTGATTTGAGGAAAAATAAATTGGAAGCCAAGGTTACAGGAAAGGCTAAAGGTTAAGGCCACTGAGCCATGTCAGCTCAGACACTTCTGATATGATCTTAATCAAGTTGGTGGCAGGGTTAAAGGTTAAAGAAGCTTAACCTGTGGACTGCTAAATACCTCGTGTGGTGGTATCTCGTAAAGCTGCGACATACCTCTCGAGTGAAATTTTCAACAATGCACCAGAAAGGTTCTGGAAGCATCAGTGTGACACAAAATTTGTGGGGTATTAGGGTAACTGGTAGCTCTCATTTCCACCCCTTATTTTGAGCCCAGTTGCTAAGTTCCACCAGCAACAATGACCCAAAAGTACACACTTTGTAATGCATTTTCCACAATATTATTCCCATAGAAAAGGCAGTTGTGAGTCAGAATTGTTTAGAACAACATAAAATCAAGTGTAAGGTCAGTAGAGGGTAATGGAACAAATAGGGTGGTAAATAATGGGTGTAAAATTAGCGCCCTAAGCTCGTGTTGCAGCTTGCAGAGTGAGCTGGCAACTCACGTGGCGAGCAGGGAGACTGACAAAAGCCTATTTGCTGCTTGTCTCATCTACCTCTATACATATTACACTCACACACACACACACACACACACACACACACACACACACACACACACACACACACACACACACACACACACACACACACACACACACACACAAGTGGAAAAGGATCAGACTGGGATTATAAGTTAGGAACTTCAATCCTACACATACCAGAAAGGGAGAAGGACCTAGGAGTGCATATCAGTGACACTATCCCCGGCTGACCACATCATTGGGAAGGTACAGTCAGGGAAAGTTCCACATTACCCACTATTCGGAGCATTGGTGGTTGACGAATAATTACAAAGCTGCACCCAGACCCCATACGTCTGGTAACTGTGAATGGGAGGGAGGGTGGCCTGGGATGGGAGGGTTTGATTTTGCTCACGTCACAGTATGAATAGCCAATGATAATGCGTGTGATGTATTCCCAATGTGATAGAGCAGTATGTTGTTTGTATGGTATAACACAGTTCTCCGAGTCTGTCTACAAATCTGCATATATAATACATGTTTTCTGTAAAAGGTATGCTTCTTTGCCTCTGTTTTGTAATGTTCGATAGGAATGATAAGTACAGACTGAACTTATAATTAGGACTTCAGATGTCATTTTTTCTAAAGGAAAATGAAAAGTCTGTTAGTCACTCATATAGATTTTTTCTTAATTATTACACACTACCCTAGACTCAAAGTTTGAGATGATTAACTACCAGCATAATGCTGGAAATGTTTGCAGGAGGATGTTTATAGTGGGATGACAGAGGATGAATAATTAAACAAATTTAAAAGACTGTACTTACACCACACACAAACACACACACACACACACACACACACACACACACACACACACACACACACACACACACACACACACACACACACACACACACACACACACACACACACACAGAGGGAGTCAATCGAGGCAGACGTTCGACATCGACGCTCCGTACCGAACCAACACGGCCAGTGGCATTACCAAAATTAGTATCTTTGTATGAGTCAAGCTCTGTACCAGGTTAGACTAAATGATTTTTCATTATGAAAAGGGGAAAAAAAAAAAAAGTTTAAACAAGACTTGTTCAAACAGAAAAGAGAACCAAGAGGAAAAAATGTGCTGAGTCAGCTGAGGTTTGTTTAGACTACAGCAACACGGGGAAAGTGTACATACTCTGTAAGTACATACTTTGTTCTTTTAGTATTGCAAAATGGATACGTACTTTAGTAAAGCAAATTTGGAAAAGAAAAGGGATAAAGGTAAAAAGCAAAATGATGATTTCTACGAAGAACTGGTTGAAGTGGAGACTCACAATAGACTGGTTGAACATGTACACAAACTAGAAATGGCTTTCAAAAATGAAATTGATGAAATAAAGAAGCAGATGCACTTGCAAAAGGAAGAAATAGAAAAACTAGGAAGGGAGGCCAATAAGATAGACACAACCATCAGTGAACTAACAGTGGAATTGAGTACACTTAGGAAGAAAATGAGTGAAATGGCAAGTACAGTAGTCAATCACGAGAGTGTTATGGAATAGTTCAAAAATGACACAGAGACAATTAGGCAAGTAAGCAGTCTTATAGACCAGAGCAGTGATATTGAGGAGATGATAACACAGGTAAATGAAGCTGTGCAAAGCTACAAAAATGATGTGGAAACCATGTATGCTGAAATGGTGAAAGTAAAGAAAGACTTAGAAACAAGGTGGAGGAAAAAAGCACTAAAAAGGAAGTGAAAAGAATAATCCAAAACAATCCAAAGTTAGTCAGAGATTCAGTAGATATAAACAAATCTATAGTAATCACTGGTATAGAAGAGGAAGAAGTAAAAAACAAGATCACAAGAGACAAAAAGGAGATGGCAAATGTAATGAGCTTACTGAAAGAAGTATCAGAGGAAATCTGTAGTAAAGACATAGAGGAACACAAAAGGTTAGGGAAATACGAGAAAAGCAAGACAAGACCTCTAAAGGTGACTTTCCAGAGTGTAAACACTGTGGAAGAGATACTAAAAAATGCAAAGAATCTTATGGAAAAAGAGGAGTTCAAAAATGTATGGATAAAAAGATGCCTAACACAAGAGGAACTGGAATTACTGAAAGAGAAAAGGGAGGAAGCAAAAACAAAAAATGAGGGAAGATCAGAAGAGGAGAAGAAGAAATTTTTTTACAAAGTAATAGGATTGCAGGTATGAAAGTGGTACACAAGCAGGATGGAATAAAAAGGAGGAAGGTAGTAGAACCATGTCATGACAAGTATATAAACAAGATGATAAAGTTGATGTACTCAAATGTGGATGGAATGGTATCTAAATTACTAGAGATGAATGATTATGTCAGAGAAAATGAACCACAAATAATATGCCTAACTGAAACAAAATTAACACCAAGGATATCCAATGACATACTAAACTTAGAGGAATACAAAATATGGAGAAGAGACAGAAATTTAAAAAAAAGGAGGAGGAATTATAATATTAACTAAGAAAAATCTAAAAGTCAATGAAATAAAACTAGATATACCATCACAGGTAGAACTGATTGCAGTAGAGATCAACACATCTGAAGGTAAAGTAATTGTAGTCAATTTGTACATGCCACCCAGATCAAACACATGGGAAAGAGACAAATATGAGGACCTGGCAGAGAGTACAATTCAGAGTTTAAGATCATTACTACATAAAATGGAAAAGAAATCGGAAAGAATTATACTAACTGGGGATTTCAATACAAATATAAATTGGAATACTCTAGATATAATTAGCCAAGAAAGCTGTTGGGACCAAAAGCTCCTGGATCTCGTGCAAGAGTTTTTCCTAACGCAACATGTGAGGGAAACCACCAGAAAAGAGGACTTGATGTACCTTCAGTGCTAGATCTAATATTTACTAGGCAAGAAAATGATACTGACATTTTAATATATCACCCTCCACTCGGGAAAAGCGATCATGCAGTACTAAATTATAACTTCAGGATAGCATATGACATAGTAAACAGCAATGACAGTTACAAAAAGAGCCTAAACTATAAAGAGGGAAATTATCAAGACCTAAAGAAGTATTTCTTAGAAGTTGATTGGGAAAATGAGCTTAGAGGACAAGATTTAAATGCTGTGTATAAAAAATTTTGTGAATTTTATGAAATAGGAGTCCAGAAGTACATCCCACAGCACAAAGAAGCAGATCAGAAAATACAGAAATGGTTCGATACAGAATGTAAAAAATCAAAAGAAAGAAGAGATTTGTTGTGGAATAGATACAGAAGACACAATAGTGAAAGGGCGTATAATAATTACAAACAGGCAAGAAACGATTATATAAGAATAAGGAGGGAAGCCCAAAAATAGTTTGAGGAGGATATAATAAATAAAAGTAGTGATCAACCAAAGCTGTTTTACAGCTATATCAGAAGCAAAACCAAAGTAAAAGATATAATACAATCCATTACGGACGAGGGAATCACTTATACACAAAAGAAAGATATTTGTGAAGCACTAAATAAGAATTTCCAATTAGTTTTTACAGAAGAAAAAAATTTTGAGAGGGACTATGTGGAACATGCATGTCCACACATACTACCATATATACAAATAGCAGAAAAAGTAATACAGGAGGAGTTAAGTAGATTAGACAGAGGAAAAGCAAGTGGTCCTGATGAAATTTCATGTTGGGTATTACAAGAATGTG
Organism: Coenobita brevimanus; assembly: GCF_032717465.1. Classification (NCBI taxonomy): domain Eukaryota; kingdom Metazoa; phylum Arthropoda; class Malacostraca; order Decapoda; family Coenobitidae; genus Coenobita; species Coenobita brevimanus. The sequence continues at coordinate 49,443,437 of NC_136959.1, forward strand.
CAAAGGAGTTAAGTAAACCATTATTTTTAATTTTCAAGAAATCCTTGAGTCTAGGTAAACTACCTGATATTTGGAAAAAAGCAAATATTGTCCCCTTATTCAAAAAAGGAAATAGACAAAATCCTCTCAACTACCGACCAGTATCACTGACCAGTGTTGTAAGCAAGGTATTAGAAAAGCTTATAAGAAAAGCTTGGGTAAATCATCTAAAAGAACACAGTATGATAACAGAAAGACAGTTTGGTTTCAGAAAAGGAAAATCATGTGTTACTAATCTGTTGAGCTACTATGACGGAGTAACAAACACAATACAGGAAAGGGAAGGATGGGTGGACAGTATCTATTTAGATTTCAAGAAAGCTTTTGACACAGTACCACACCAAAGACTTTTATGGAAACTGTACCATCAAGGAGGAATTCGAGGCAAACTGTTTTGTTGGATGCAAGACTTTCTCATAAAAAGAGAAATGAGAACAGTACTATGAGGAAACTACTCATCATGGAAAGAAGTGACTAGTGGAGTACCACAGGGTTCAGTGCTGGCACCAATCATGTTTTTAGTGTATATAAATTATATAAACAGTAACACTGGAAATGAGAGCTATCTGAATATGTTTGCAGATGATGCAAAAATACAAAGGAGAATTACTAGCACAGACTCTTGTAGGGAGCTACAAGAAGAATTAAATAAACTTCATGAATGGAGTAGTACATGGCAAATGGAAATCAGTGTGGACAAGTGTCATGTAATCAAGTTCGGTAAAAGTGGAAAAAGACCTGATTGGGATTATAAGTTAGGAAATAAAACCCTATACACATCAGAAAGAGAGAAAGACCTAGGTGTGATTATCAATAACAGACTATCTCCGGCTGACCACATCAGCGAGAAGGTACGGAACATGTATACACTGCTTGCAAATATGAGAATAGCATTCACATACATAAATGAAGACATGCTAAGAAGGATAATAACATCATTCATTAGACCAACCCTGGAATATGCATCAGTAGTCTGGAGTCCTCATCTCAAAAAGCACATAGACAAGATTGAAAAAGTTCAAAGGGCCGCTACAAGATGGATACCAAGCTTAAGGGACCTAAGCTACGAAGAAAGACTAAATAAACTGAATCTACCAACACTACAGGAGAGAAGGAAAAGAGGTGACATGATTATGCTATATAAATGCATATCAGGGAAGGAGAAAATAGACATAAATGATTACTTAACATATGGAGAAGCATCAGCAAGAGGACACTGCAAAAAAAAAGAAGAGAGGTGATAAAGACGTAAGGAAATTCAGTTTCCCAAACAGAGCAATTGATCAATGGAATGCACTACCGAATGAAATAGTGTGTGCCAAAACAATTCACAAATTTAAGGATATGTACGATAAATATGGTTTAAGACACGGGACAGTACGAGCTTGACTCATTCCTGTAAAGATACAATTAGGTAAGAACAATTAGGTAAAAACATGTAGGTACCCACAGTACGCGAGTTCAGAGTATGGGATCCTCATTGTACGTGAAGACCTATTTTTTCCTGAATTTTAGCGTATTTTTTAATAGTATGCGAATTAAACTCGTTGTAGACGAGACGGCAGTGAAGAGTGGCCCAAATCCAGGGTTTACCCTGAGCATGTGACATTGCCACCCCAAGAAGCGCCAACCACCAGCGATGGAGAATGAAGACTTGTTGATGATGGAGCTCAGCCAGGTACTGTGTGTCCTAGATAAATTCAAGGAAGAATTCAAGAACATTGAACACTGTCAGTTGTGAGTGGAGGAAGTGATGATTTCTTTTTCAAGGGTTTATGAATGAAGTGAGTGCCTTAGCTAGTGATAGTGTCGAAAGTGTTGGTGACAAGAGTGGTGTGTCGGGTGGTGTGGCGGGTGGTGCAGGAGGGGCACGCTAGGGTTCCAAGAAAATTCGCCATCAAGTCAGTTCACCATCAGACAATAATTAACTTGTTTCTTCCTCGCTGTAGTCGCCTTTGAATACATATTCTAGCATCACCCATAGCTGTCTTCTTTAATGATGGGGGAATTGTCTTGTTGTGATGGCGAATTGATTTGACAGCGAATTCTCCCGAAACCTATGCTAGGTGCCTCATCCTGCCTCGGATCCCCTTCTTACCTCCATTAAAGCTGTTGTCCTCTTGAGTTAAGGTGAGCAGCCATATTCTTGTTGGTTTAGTTAAGTCATATCCTTGTTGATTTAGTAAAGCCATAATCTTGTTGGTTTACTTTATCGTAGGTAATATGTCTTAGATAATTTCCCTTTACAGTACAATACTTAGGTCTGAAAGGAGTCTCAGGGGTTACCGATGAAGGGGTGTGCCACCCATATGTAATTTTTCCCATAAGTTTATGTATTCACGGTATGTGAATTCCTAATAAGCGACGTCCTCTCCCGCCCATATACTCGCGTACTGTGGGTACCTACTGTATGTATGTATATATATATATATCAGTAGAACCCCGGAATTCATACACAATTCGTTCCTGAAAGCTGTACGAGATGCAAATTGTTTGAAAACCGAATCTTTTTTTCCATAAGAAGCAATGTAATTTACATTAATCCATTCTTTAGTATGGATGAAATGGTAGATTTCGCCATACTATAATGAATGGCAAGATCGGAGACACAGGTTCCACTTTCAAACTTTGCAATGAGTTCTTTTTTCAGCTCAATTGTTGTTCTCACTGCTTTACTTTTAGCTCCAGCTGACTCATTATTGTTCTTAGGGCCCATGATTATGTACAGTTTTCTATCGAAAATACGTAATTCATCACAAAGTTTAATCGAGCCTATATTACTGATGCACAGCTGGCGGAAGACAAAGCCAGACTGGTGACCATGTAGCACCTACAACGCCACATCTCTTAGTGCAAATAACGGGTCACTGTACGGAAACTGGAGCGATTTTTGGACTAAAAAGCTGTACGAAAACCGAGTTGTACGAGTAGAGAGGCGTACGAATTCCGGGGTTCCACTGTATACATATATATATATATATATATATATATATATATATATATATATATATATATACAACCCTTGGCTATCACGAGTAATTGGTACCCTAGGCGACCCGCCATAGCCAAAATCGCGATAGCCATACTTAAGAACTAATGGGAAAAATTCTAATTGATTCCCCGACCTCCAACTTTACCCCAACCTTACCCTATTTTCACATCTCCTTCACTAAAATACCTGGGATTACAAACCAGTGCTGCAAATTAACAACAGTACAGTACATAAAGGTTATAAATAAAACAGAATTAACTGTAATAAGCCATTTTACTTAACATTTTTGGAGAGGATGAGGGGCTTGGGTGGGTTGAAGGGGTTCCGAGGCTGGGGTGGAGTATTACTAGCCACCCCTCCGACGTTCTATCTCGTCTAGGAATTGATCAGCTTCATCAGGAGTCTGGAAGGGACCCTGAGCATAAGGCAGGTTCTTCCTCTTCCTCACTTGCCGTCCTGGGTTAGCCGCGTTACGTGCACCAGTGGTAGGAGGGTTGGATGGGGTATTGGTGGCCATTGTGGTTGAACAATAGGTCTTCACGGCTATAGCTGCTGTCGACTGGTAACGCTGACTCTCTCTGAACCTTGGTGGGAAGGATGGGTAGCTGTAACCATGTCTTGGGCCAATCAGCGCTCGGGTAGCCTGTGACGTCGCGCCAATCACGGCACGAGTATACGCATGGGCGGAGCCTGCGCGATTTGAATGTTTCTGGCCGACCATCGTCCGCAATAGCAGTATTTGAGGTCGCGATAAAGGTAATCGTGTTGCATTTCACCTGGCCGTGATAGCCATGAAACGCGATACCAAAACCCATGATAGCCAAGGGTTGACTGTATATATATATATATATATATATATATACTTTTTATATATACAGGTAAGCACTTAATTCACGCGAACTTTTTTCACGCGATTTTGGTTATCCACGAATTTTTCGTACAATAATTAAAACAAAATTATAGTATTCAAATAAATAATTTTAATATAAAAGAGAAATAAATAAAATATGAAAATGCCTACCTGCTGCCTGTGTGCATTCATTGTGTGTGTGTGTGTGTGTGTGTGTGGAAGGTCGGTCGGACCACATAGTCAGTTTGAATCCGACAGTCGAACCATGCATGACTCGCGAATCGTTATTTGTGGCTTATTTTTCTGCCTTCCAGTGATTGCTTGCCTTGTCTGCCAACCTGGGGCCTAAGCCTAGTGCTAGTGATGCATGTGGTAACACACCAAATCGGACTTGTAAAGTGATGTTGCTGACAGAGAAAGTTAAAGTGTTGGACAAACTTAAGGGAGGAATGTCGGCGACAATTCCCCGTCAGGACGATTCCCTGTCATTTATTTACATATCAATTTATTTAGCAAGTACAGTACACTAGTTTTTTACTTATATGAGATAAAATCTACCTGAAAATTAGTTATTAAAGTATTAATTAATCAGTAATAAGTATGTTTTGATGGTGAATTGACTTTATGGTGAATTGTCTCTGAACCGTGTGTTTGGGGTGAGTCAACTGTTCCTACAATAAAGAAGACAGAATGTAGCATACGGGAGGCAGTGAGGGCTAGTGCACCAGACTGTGCTAAAGTGTCTTCACCTACGCCTGTGAACTGGCTTGGAACCGTATGTTTGGGGTGAATGAGTCAACTGTTTGGACAATAAAGAAGGCAGAATGTAGCATATGGGAGGCAGTGAGGGTTTGTGCACCAAACTGCTGAAGTGTCTCCACCTATGCTTGTGCTTGTCAGGTTTCAGTGTTAAATTTCTTACATTTTTGTTGTTTTTCATACTTTATGCTAGTTTATAAGGTGTATGTAATGCATGAACAGTATTATTCAGATGTAATATACTTAGTAGACATGCATAATTATGTGCAGACAAGGGCAGAATGTATACGCAAATTTACCACATACGCGAAGGGTCTGGGAACGTAACCCTCGCGTGAATTAAGGGCTTACCTATATATATATATATATATATATGGGGAAACGTCTTTATGTTAAAGTTGGAAGGAAATGAAAGCAATCAGACCTCTGTCCGAACCCAGCAAATTTTCATAATTTCCTGACAGCACTGACTCCACAGACATCAACGTATTTTTTTTTTACATAAAATGCAAGCATCATATTGTCATCTATCCTTACTAAATTAACTCAAACACACTGTCCAAGTCATACATTGCAGACTTACACTTGATTCCCAATCTATCACCAAACCCTCCTCTGCCTCCAATTGCCCACCTCCCCCTCCTCACACTCACAGTTACCTGACACATGAGGTCTGGCTGCTGCCTTACATTCACCTGTCTCACGCCAGTGCTTCGGGAGATGGGTAATGCGGAACTTTCCCTGACTGTACGTAACATGTATACATTCATTCATCATTCATTGCCAGACGCCATGTATCCCAGACGGGGTGGCCAAGGGCTTAGAGTTAATTGTTTTACAGGGAGGGGCACTAATCCTCCACCAACCCCACTTGACACGTAGGGATGCCAACAGCATCTGGTGTGTATACACTGTATGCAAATACAGTATGAGAATAGTAATCACATATATAAGAGAAGACATGCTGAGAAAGATTATATCATTCATTAGACCAACCCTGGAGTATGCATCAGTAGTCTGGAATCCTCATCTCAAAAAACATAGATAAGATTGAAAACGTACAAAGAACAGCTACAAGGTGGGTGCCAAACTTAAGGGATCTAAGCTACGAAGAAAGACTGGAAAAATGGAATTGACCAACAAAAAGAGGAATCATGATTATGCTATATGAATGCATCTCAGAGAAAGAAAAAATAGACATAAACGAATATATAACCTATGAGGAAGCATCAGCAAGAGGACACTGCGAGAAACTACATAAAAAGCGAGGTGATAAAGATGTAAAGAAATTCAGTTTCCTAAGTAGGGCAGTTGATTAGGGGAATGCTTCTGAATGAAATAGTGTGTGCCCAAACTATTAATAAATTTAAGGATATGTTTGATAAAAATGGTTTAATGCACAGGACAGTATAAGCTTGACTCTATTCCTGTAAAGATAAAATTAGGTAAGAAACACACACACACACACACACACACACACACACACACACACACACACACACACACACACACACACACACACACACACACACACACACACATACATAACCAAATTTTGGCACCTGGTGGTTTAGTGGGTAATTACTATGCTCCAATAGCATTGAGCTGGTGAAGGTTTATATCCAAGGGGTGGTTGGGGTTTATTGCTCATGTAATGCCACTCAGGGATGAGTGAGGCTGGTCACTCTCATCTTAAATGTCAGGACCAGCTGCCTAGCCCCGGGCTCCTTCACTCCTCATGGGGCAGCGTAGGATTGGATGATGATGAACACACACACACACACACACACACACACACACACACACACAGGAAAATAATTTTGAGAGGGATTATGTGGAACATGCATGCCCACACATACTACCAGATATACAAACATCAGAAAAAGTAATACAGGAGAAGCTAAGTAAATTAGACAAAGGAAAAGCAAATGATCCTGTTGAAATTTCATGTTGGGTACTATGTGAATGTGCAAATGAGTTAAGTAAACCATAATTTTTAATTTTCAAGAAATCCTTGAGTCAAGGTAAACTACCTGATATTTGGAAGAAAGCAAACATTGTTCCCTTATTCAAGAAAGGGAATAGACAAGATCCACTCCACTACCGACCAGTATCACTAACCAGTGTTGTAAGCAAGGTATTAGAAAAGCTTATAAGAAAAGCTTGGTTAAATCATCTAGAAGAACACAATATGATAACAGAAAGACAGTTTGGTTTCAGAAAAGGAAAATCATGTGTTACTAATCTGTTGAGCTACTATGACGGAGTAACAGACACATTACAGGAAGAGAAGGATGGGTGGACAGTATCAATTTAGATTTCAAGAAAGCATTTGACACAGTACCACACCAAAGACTTTTATGAAAACTGTACCATCAAGGAGGAATTCGAGGCAAACTGTATTGTTGGATGCAAGATTTTCTCATAAGAAGAGAAATGAGAACAGTACTAAGGGGAAATTATTATTTTTTTTTTTTTTTTTTTTTTTTTTTTTTTTTTTTTGGGGGGGGGGGGGGAAGAAGGAACCAAAGGCAATGATCCTGCAAAACTGTTCCTTCCAAGAGAAAAACAAAATACAAGAGAGAGCCAAATTCAAGATCCATTCATTTTGAGATGCCTTGACACACTGCGTTTGAAAGACTGGAGATCATAGGAAGCAGGAAATACAGACAGAGGGAGATAGTTCCAGAGTTGACCTGTTGCATAAATGAAGGACTGGAAGTAACGGTTAACTCTTGCATCAGAGAGTTGGACAGAAAAGGGTTGAGAGTTTGCTGCTAGACGGGTGTTACGCGCATGTCGTAGAAGTGGAGGAATACATGCAGACAGTTCAGAGGAACAGTGACCATTGAAGTAGCGATAGAAAAGAGATAAAGATGCAACATTGCGGCGAAGAGACAGAGGTTGAAGGGAGTTAGTAAGAGGGGGAGAGTTAATGAGACGAAAAGCCTTTGACTCCACCCTGTTGATAAGAGCTGCATGTGGGGAGCCTCCCCACACATGAGAGTTGTACTCCACACAGGGGTGGATAAAACCCCTGTATGGAGTCAACAATTGTGCAGGGGCAAAGAAGTAACGGAGTCGGCTTAGCACACCCAGTCGCTTGGAAGCAGATTTTACAAGAGATGTACAGTACAATCCCAGTTAACCGGGTGGCTTGGGGAATTTACCTTCCCGGTTACAGATTTTTCCCGTATTTCTGATTTTCAAGTCAAATCTATACAAAGGCTATCACAGCAGTAAATACAGTTCAGGTACTCACCAGTCACATTAGGGGTTACACTAAGAGATTCTGCCTGAAAAACTGCCTTGTAAACACACGCCATGGTCATAACGGACGTGCGTGCAATGTCTAGCAATTTGCAGTACTGCAAATTGCACCAATCCATTGTTTACCGAATTACTGTATTCATTATATGTACTGTACTCATAAAAATTGAAAAATAAAATAAAGAAATAAAACCTTGGACATTTATTAGTGAACTGATGATGTGTTAAGACTGCACTGTAGAATTATCACGACACCTGTGCCCCCAAGTGAGTTTGTTTACGTTTCCGACTGTTCTTCTTCTTCCCCACCTGACCTCCATCACTCCACCCCTCACCCGCCACTCAGCTGTTTTGAAGAAAATAAAATAAATGATGTACGTATGAAATGCAGGCATATTATTTATTTATTTTTCTTCCAACAAAGTAAACTTTCATTCCTATTAACATTTATATTCAGCCATTAGTGTTTTATAATATTCGCCTTTTTCAAGTCTGTTGCATATGTCCAGCTTCTGTTTCAAGGTAAGCATGATACGCTTATGTTTAGTTTGCACTTTAGGCATTTTGGAGTGTACAAATTACCGTCTATCAGAGGAACACAATAGCAAGAGAGCTTGTTTACTGTTTGCTGGCAAAACGCAGACTGGTGATTTTTGGAGGGTGTGGAGGATGACTGAATTCAAGTAGGGGAAAGAGGGGGAGAGGAGGGGTGGTTAAGAGGATTTGCTAGGGATTTACATTAGCCGGAAATGCCTTCACCTCGCTTTGTCTGACTTCACCCAGCCTCGCGTGACACAATCAAACGGCGGTTTGGCAGTCCATTCAAATTGGCGCACAGTTATAACTTACTGACATTTTTACCAGCCCTTGAATTTTCCCGTTGCTCTGAGTATTCCGTTTGTCTGGATACCGGATAGCTGGGATTGTACTGTAATATGATCTTTTCAAGACAAGTCCCGAGCAAATGAAACCCCAAGCATGTACAACAATGATGCAGGATTAAGTTGAGTATTATTAAACATAAGTGGGTATGCCTGTGGAAGATTTTGTCGGGTTGATAGGTGCAAAAACTGAGTCGTTGATGCATTAAAAACAACCAGATTATTTTTACCCCAGTCCGAGATACGAGCCAAGTCAGACATTAGGTGTGTCATAGCCTCATCCCTTGCCTGTTGAAGTAACTGCTGAGATGGACGTTGTGGGAATTGAATGGAAAGGTGAAGGGTGGAGTCATCAGCGTATGAGTGGATAAGGTTAGATGTACAGCTTAGAAGGTCATTGATGAATAAGAGGAAGAGAGTTGGTGATAGGACAGAGCCCTGAGGGACACCACTGTTAATAGATCTAGGAGAAGAACGATAGCCGTCTACAACAGCTGCTATAGAACGACCAGAAAGGAAGCTAGAGATGAAGGCACAGATAGAAGGATAGAAACCATAAGAGGGCAGTTTGGAAATTAAAGATTTATGCCAGACTCGATCGAAAGCCTTTGAGATGTCAAGTGCAGTGGCAAAGCTGTCGCCAAAGTCCCGAAAGGAGGATGATCAGGAGTCTGAAAAGTAGGTGAGAAGATCGCCTGTGGAGTGTCCCTGACGGAACCCATGCTGACGATCAGAATGAAGGTTGTGATAGGAAAGATGCTTTAAAATTTTTCTATTAAGAATAGACTCAAAAACTTTTGAGATACAGGAAGTTAAAGCAATTGGATGATAGTTAGAGGGTTGGGAATGGTCACCCTTCTTTGGGACTGGCTGAATGAGAGCAAACTTCCAGCAAGAAGGAGAGGTACAAGTTGACAGACAAAGGCGAAAGAGTTTGCCTAGGCAGGGTGTAAGCACAGAAGCACAGTTCTTGAGAACAACAGGAGGGACCCCATCATGCCCATATGCCTTATTAGTACTGAGGCCAGCAATGGCAGAAAATACATCAGCTGAAGAAATTTTAATGTTAGCCATGAGGAAGTCAGAGAGGGGAAGTGATGGAGGAACAGCACCTGAATCGTCTAAGGTAGAATTGGAGGAGAAAGTCTGAGCGAAGAGATCTGCTTTATCAGTAGAAGAAATAGCTACAGAGCCATCGGAGTAGAAAAGAGGAGGGAAGGATGACGAGGTAAAGTTGTTAGAAAGGTTTTTGGCAAGGTGCCAGAAAGAGCGGGAAGAGTTCGAATGAGAGAGTTGAGAGCATTTTGTACGGATGAAATTATTTTTAGCAGAGCAAAGAACAGACTTAGCACGATTCTGGGCAGAAATGTATAAAAGATGTGATTCAGGGGTGGGTTGGCTCCGGTACCTTTTATAGGCCCTCTCCTTGTTGCAGACAGCATTAGAACAAGCGTGATTAAACCAAGGCTTTCATGCATTAGTCAAAGGATATGAGAAAGGAATGTATGCTTCCATTCCCGAGAGAATAACCTCCGTAATGCGCAAGGCACACCCAGATGGCTCCCGGCCATGGAAGCAATAATCACTCCAGGGAAAATCAAAGAAGTACTGCCTGAGGGCCTCCCAATCCGCAGCTCCAAAGTGCCAGAGACGACGTTTTTTTGGAGGGTCCGCAGGCCGTACCGGAGCAATAGGACAGGTTAAGGTGATAAGGTTGTGATCAGAGGAGCCCAACAGAGAGAAAAGATTAACAGTGTAAGCAGAAGGATTAGTTGTAAGGAAGAGATCAAGTATGTTGGAGCTCTCTCCAAGGCGGTCAGGGATACGGGTAGGGTGCTGTACAAGCTGCTCTAGGTCATTCAATCATTTCCTGTGGCACCCTCAGGGATGCATAGGGCCTCAATGAACTCACACCACCACATCCTATCTTGTGCTAACTCCTCAAGATCTCCCCAACACTCATCTCCAGCTTCCCGTCACATTGTCCTCACCCACGTCTCTTTTGGCCTTCCTCTACCTCTCCTACCAAGTGCCACCCACCCTGGTGTACCTCGTACTATTCCCTGTCTCCTATACACATGTTCTAGCCACTTCCATCGTGAGAACCTAACATATTCATCGACCGGCTGCACTCCCGTTATTTCTCTAATTCTACTATTTGGTATCCTTTCCCACCACTTAACTCCTAATATTCTTCTAAGTGCTTTGTTTTCAAACACCAAGAATTTATTTTCCATAGTCACTGTGCTGTACCAAGACTCGTGTCCATAAATTAAGATACTCCTAACCATTACCTTATAAAGTTTGATTTTTGTATGCACAGAGAAATTGTTATTATTCCAAATATTTTTAAGCATTCCCATTGCCTGATTAGCCTTCTTTAACCTTTCCTCGAATTCAAAGTTCAAAGAACCATCCTTGGCTAAATAAGTACCTAAATATTTAAACCTATCAACTTGCTTTACAACCATACCTCCAATTACACATTCCTGCGCATTTTCCATATTCATATTGATTATTTCAGTTTTTCAACAATTAATAACCAAACCCACCTTGCGACCTTCACTCACCAAACAGTCCAACACTCTCTGCATCTCTTCTGGCCCATCACAAATCAAAACTATATCATCTGCATAATCTAAATCCAAGAGTTTCCTGTTCTCTCCCCAAAGTATACCTGCACCGGCTTCTGTTCCAACGCATTTCATAATGTAATCAATGACCAATATAAATAGTAAAGGCGATAGAACACCACCTTGAATTACTCCGGACTTGACTTCAAACGAATCACTCAGACAACCATCAACCATCACTTTACAAAATGTGTCCTCATGCATGTTCATAATGACCCTCACAAACTCCTCTGGTATTCCATAATGTCTCATGATCTTCCCCATAGTCTCTCTCGAAACACCATCAAAAGCCTTTTCAAAATCGACAAAACAAAGACTTAACGGTACTCTCATTTCATTAACTTGCTGCTCTAGGTCATTAAGGATAGAAAAGGTGTAGGCTTGTTCACCAGGTGGATCAGTGAAAGGAGAGGAGAGCCAAAGGTGGTGGTGAACATTGAAATCTCCAAGAATGGAGATTTCAGAGAAAGGAGAAGTGGATAGAATGTGTTCCATCGTAGAAGTAAGATAATCAAAGAATTTTTGATAGTCAGTAGAATTAGGAGATAAGTAAATAGCACAGATATATTTAGTCAGAGAATGACAGGAAAGCTGAAGCCAGAGTGTAGAGAATTCAGAAGAATCGAGTTCAGGAACACGAGAGCAAGATAAGTTGTTGCGTATATATATATACAGCAGCCACCTTTGGCTTTGAAATGAGTATAGAGAAAGTAGGAGGATACAAAAAAGGGTTTGCTGTCAGCTGCCTCAGACAGCTGAGTCTCAGTTAGGAAAAGAAGGTGAGGTTTAGAGAAGGAGAGGTAGTGCTCAACAGAGTGAAAGTTAGAGGAAAGTCCACGAGTGTTGCAGAAATGAAGAAGAAGAGAGTCAGACAGTGGTTCCAGGCACCTTGAGTCGTCACCGGGAGAGGGGCTGAAGGTGGGGGCATTTATGGTCCCCCCCCCCCCGGGACTCTGAGGCTATGCTATTTGACGCCATTTTTCTGAAAATTTTGAAAAGGAAGTGTGGTGTGTACTGGAAAGAAGTGACTAGTGACTAGTGGAGTACCACAGGGCTCAGTGCTGGCACCAATCATGTTTTTAGTGTATATAAATGATATAGACAATAACACTGGAAATGAAAGCTATTTAAATATGTTTGCAGATGATGCAAAAATACAAAGGAAAATTAGTAACACAGACTCTTGTAAAGAGCTACAAGAAGAATTAAATAAGCTTCATGTATGGAGTAATACATGGCAAATGGAAATCAATGTGGACAAGTGTCATGTAATCAAGTTTGGTAAAAGTGGAAAAAGTCCTGATTGGGATTATACTTTAGGAAATAAAACCCTACACACATCAGAAAGAGAGAAGGACCTAGGTGTGATTATCAATAACAGACTATCTCCGGCAGACCACATCAGTGAGAAGGTACAGAACATGTATACACTGCTTGCAAATATGAGAATAGCATTCAAATACATAAATGAAGACATGCTGATAAAGATAATAACATCATTCATCAGACCAACCCTGAAGTATGCATCAGTAGTCTGGAGTCCTCATCTCAAAAAGCACATAGACAAGATTGAAAAAGTTCAAAGGGCTGCTACAAGATGGGTCCCAAGCATAAGGGATCTAAGCTATAGAGAAAGACTAAATAAACTGAATCTACCAACACTACAGGAGAGAAGGAAAAGAGGTGACATGATTATGCTATATAAATGCATATCAGGGGAGAAATAGACATAAATGATTACTTAACATATGGGGAAGCATCAGCAAGAGGGCACTCCAAAAAACTGCATAAGAAGAGAGGTGATAAAGACGTAAGGAAATTTAGTTTCCCAAATAGAGCAATTGATCAGTGGAATGCACTCCCGAATGAAATAGTGTGTGCCAAAACAATTCACAATTTTAAGGATATGTACGATAAATATGGTTTAAGACACGGGACAGTACGAGCTTGACTCATTCCTGTGAAGATACAATTAGGTAAGAACACACACACACACACACACACACATGGCGGTAGTGTATGTTCCCCCTAAGACGAGAGCATGGAATGATGACGAATACCAGGAGATGTTGTCAGATATGGCTAGTTATTTACAAAAAATAATTGAGAAAAACAATAATATAATTTTGGTGGGTGACTTTAACTGTAAAGAGATGAACTGGGAGGAATGGTACTCAGGAGGCGGCGAGGGTTCATGGGGCACTATGATATTAAATATAATAATGAATAATGTGATGACGCAATGGGTCAAAGAAGAGACACGGTTCCGAGGTGAGGACACACCAGCAAGGTTAGATTTACTGTTTACCAAAGAACCCAATGTAATAGAATCATTGAAATATTTCTGTCCTATAGGAAAAAGTGATCATGTGGTCATTGAGTTCCAGATGATAATAGGGAATGTCGAGCTAAGAGACGAGCTTCATAGACAGGGAAGATACAACTTTGGGAAAGCAAATTTTACAGGATTGAGAAATTTTTTTGAAAATTCAGATTGGAGAAAATTCAGAGAAACAATAGAGATACAGAGGAAATGGGATATTTTTCTAGACCTCTATAATTTGGGAGTGGAAAAATTTGTACCAAGAGTAAGAGGGAAAGAAAACAGGAAAAAGGAGTGGTTTAATAGAAGGTGTATGATAGCAAAAAAAGAGAGAGATAAGGCGTAGAACAACTGGAGAAAGAGAGGTAACAACAGAACAAAGGAAGAATATAAAAGAATTAGAAATGAATACACAAGAATACGTAGAGAAGAAGAAAGGAATTTTGAAAAAGGTATAATAGACAAATGCAAAGATGAACCCAAACTGTTTTATAGATTTGTTAATGGCAAACTGAAACAAAAGGAAGGAATCACCAAACTGAAAGTAAAAGGAGAGGTCTATAAAATGCAGCAATGCAAGCTGAAAAATGAACAAATGTTTCCAATCGGTTTTCACCAATGAAAAAGAGTTTGTGGAAGGGGAGGGAATGATTAGAAATGTTCCGGTGATAAAAGATATAAAAGTGGAGGTACAGGAAGTGTATAAATTACTGGAAACTCAAGATGTAAGGAAAGCCCCAGGACCTGAGGGAATTTCTAATTGGGTACTGAAGGAATGCAGAGAACAACTGGTGGATAAAATTCACAGTTTAATTGTCTGTTCTCTGGAAGAGGAGAAAGTGCCACAAGAATGGAAGAGGGCAAATGTGGTACCAATTTATAAGGGAGGAAACAGGGAAGAACCCCTGAATTATAGACTAGTGTCTCTAACCAGCATGGTTGCAAAATTGTGCTAGAGAATCCTGAAAGACCGATGGATAAAATATCTAGAAGACATGAATATTTTGGCTGAATGTCAGTTTGGATTCAGAAGTGGAAGGTCATGTGTTTCTAACTTGTTGAGCTTTTACTCAAGAGCGATTGACATGGTACAGGAGAGAGATGGTTGGGTGGATTGTGTGTACTTAGAGAAGGCTTTTGACAAGGTACCTCATAAGAGACTAATGTGGAAACTAGAATATATAGGAGGACTGAAGGGGAAACTTCTGGAATGGATGAGAGACTTTTTGAGAGACAGACAGATGAGGACAGTAATAAAGGATAGGATGTCTGGATGGAGGGAAGTAACAAGTGGAGTCCCTCAAGGCTCGGTGTTGGCGTCGGTAATTTCCTGATTTACATAAATGATATGGTAGATGGAGTGAACAGTTATGCAAGTCTGTTTGCTGATGATGTAAAGATCTTGAGGAAGGGAGAGGTTGAGGAGGATTGTAAAATGCTGCAGGAGGATCTGGATAGGATACATGATTGGAGACGGACATGGGAAATGAAATTTAATGTAAAGAAATGTAAAATATTGGAAATGGGTAAAAGTACCAGGAGGCCATCACTGAATTATTTGTTGGATAATGAATTAATCACAAAAATGAGAGAAGAGAAAGATTTGGGAGTTCTGGTCCAAGATAGTCTGTCACCAAAAAAGCACATTAACAAGATACTTGGAAAGACTTATAAATTCTTGACTAACGTAAGTGTAGCATTTCATTATATGGATGAGGAGGTGATGAAAAAATTGATAGTGGCCATGATCCTCCCCAGGTTAGAATATGCAGCGGTAGTGTGGTCCCCACACAAAAAGAAAGATATGAACAAGATTGAGAGAATACAAAGAACAGCAACCAAGATGGTCCTCAGTCTGGCAGATGTCGTACATAGAGAGGCTGGAAAAGATGGATTTGCCTTCCTTAGAGGAAAGGAGAAAGAGGGGAGACATGATTGCAGTGTTCAGGACCATGGTGGGAGTAGATAAAATTGACAAAGAAGATCTGTTTTTATGGGATAAGAGAGCAACAAGAGGACACAGAATGAAATTGAAAAAGTCAAGCTGCTTGAAGGATATCAAGAAATATAGCTTTCCTTACAGAAGTATAGACTTATGGAATAGCCTGGACAAAGAGATCGTCCAGTCTAAAAACTTAAACTAGTTTAAAGCTAAATTTGACTTACTGAGAAACAGCGACGGAAACCCACGAGCATAGCACATTTCGTGTATATCGTAATTAGGTATATTAGGTAAATACATAAGTATTTGGAACGACTTAGATGAAAAGGTGATGCATGAGAAAAACGTTCATGTGTGTAAAGGTAGACTAGATAAATGTGGATTTGGAGACAGGACAACACGAGCATTGCTCAATTCCTGTATACTACAAATAGGTAAATACACACACACACACACACACACACACACACACACAGATTAGTTTTTGTGTTCATGCCAGAAATGCAATTTCTGACAATTATTTCTCCAAAGCTATGCCGAATTCAATAAAAAAAATTCCGTGGGTAGCTGCACGATTCAATTTCCTAACCACTTATATACATTTTAAGGATATCTGTAGGAGCGACCAGAATTGCCATTTTGCCACACCACGGGGGATGTCTGCACGACCTCTTGCTGTAGCCCACAGGTCGAGTATTGTAATTAGATTTTTATTGTAATTTATCGAAGGCCAGGGTTACAGGGCAGAGGTAGATAACAAGTTGTTTGATGCAGGTGTTTCACATTCTCTCAGAGTGCTCCTTTTAGGTAAATAATGCTTTTGTTTAGTTTACCAAGTGTGAGGTGTAACCAGTGCCCTCAGGCAAGACTTTCATTGTCAGAATAGCTTTACACATCTGTTATGCCACTTAAAATAATGAAGCTTGTTAGCTGTATATTTCTCTTTACTGGGAACATCATTGCCAGTGTCATCTTTGTTCTCAGAAGCAGCATTGTCCTCCTTCAAATACTTCACACAGTTGTACGGTACTGTACTTGTACAGTACTATATTTTCGGTCATCAGATAAACGTGGAACATGCAGTTATCAGCTGTGTTGAATTATTGCCATTATTTTTACTTAATCTCAGCTGAGGCAGTTCAGATCCTACCTAGGTTGTTTCCATATTTATATCTAAGGATGTATGCACTTTCTTACCAGTATACAAAACAGTAAGCTCTGAATTATCGATCATATAGTAGTTAAGGGGATGTCGGATAGTGAAGTAGCACTCTCAGATCCCCCCAAAGGAAGTATTTCCCCCTATAAAACCCAATACAGTTGCATCACATCTGACATGAGTGTCACGTTTCCAAGGCCTTAAGCAAAGCCAAAAATGTTTTTAGCCAAGACACCCCACTTAACCTCTAGGCTGCAGTGGCCCTAAACATTTCCTATGTCTGTGATGCAGGAAACCCAGTTAAAAAAATTGTATTTTCATCAGGTGTTTTGATTCACTTAACCCTAACCAAAGTTTACACTCCACAGTGACGATTCACGACCCACTTATCAAGCATAAGCATGCAGTAGGCTCGAAAAATGACCAGAAAGTTCACAATATTTCACGCAGCTCTTCCAGAATGTATGAAGCAGTCAGTTTATTGGCATTTCTGGAATACTGTATACAGCTGAAGGGTTAACACTCCAAAAATCATTCCTAAACTTAAATAAGTAAATAAATAACCCCCTCGTGCATGGTAAGTTTTCTGTAAGTTTGTGGGACATGATCAGAAAATGCTGTGAGGACAGCCTGACTCACGCACAAAGGAAAAACATTCCCATGGATTTTATTTGTCCCAGAAATTGATTATATTGGCATAAATTGTATACCATCATCATTGCAGATGTTTATACTTTATGATAAGCTAATAAACTCACAAAACTGATGAGTAAAAGTACAGTACCGATATGCATTGAGAATAAAGTTGTTCAACAGTGAAAATAACTTCCCATCACTGTAGTGAAAAATTTTATCAACACCATGCAAGAGGTAAGGTTATATCTAGACGCAGAATTTCATGAGCTTTCGCGTGGTGTATTTGGAATTCCAGTACGAACAGTTTTCAAGCAAATCGCCAAAAATCGCGCCTGCGCACTCCCCCTCTCCGCACCAAAAGTCAAGAAAATGCTGGCTGTTTGAGAGTGTTGGCCTTGAAATAGACACCCTTGCCAATGCACCAAAGATTGACACACTTCATGCTAAAAATTAATTTTTGGTGGAGGCGCTCACCATCCACTCACTCGATGTAGTGCTGCTGTCGGGTGTCTGCCCTTTCCTCTCCTCCATCCTTCTTTCCTTCCATCCTCTTCTGTCTTCCTTTCCTTTATTCTTTCCTTATCCTTCTGCCAACAGGTAACTTTATACTCCCTCTTCTGTCTTTCCTTCATTCTTTCCTTTCCTTCTGCCTGTGGGTGACTCTACACTGAGTGACAAGCCAAATGGTTTCCTGTACACCAGGAAACCATTTACTACGCTGGGTGGTAACCATATAACCAAATTTTGGCGCCTGGTGGTTTAGTGGATAATTATTGCGCTCCAATAGGATTGAGCCGGTGAAGGTTTATATCCAAGGGATGGTTGCAGTTGATTGCTCATGTAATACCGCTCAGGGATGAGTGAGGCTGGTCACTCTTATCTTAAATGTCAGGACCAACTGCCTAGCCCTGGGCTCCTGTGCTCCTCGAGGGGCGATGTAGGATTGGATGATGAATGAAAATGAATGAATATTTTTGTCCAAAATTGCCTAATTGGCATCCCTTCAGACCAGCACTGATAGTGCATCAAAGTGCGTCATCGATTACTCTTCAGCCTAACACAGTTTTGACACATTTTGCATCACCGTGCGCGAGGGGGTTTATAGAACAGTAGAATACAGTTCACTTAATCATAAAACTTTTTTTGAGTAAAGGAGTTGAAGTTTGTTTGTATTTCCTTACATGTCTGTTAATCATAGTAATTCATCCTTCCATCAGTTTTTGTATGGTACTATATAACCCTGTTTTACACCAGTACAATATATTAAAAACACAACCAATCAATATGATTTTCAGATGGTAGGATGCAATGAACACAGACTCAAATAGAATACAGTATTTACATCTTTTTTAAAAATAAAAAGACTAGAATGAAGGAGTGTATGCAGCCAACATCTGTACAGCAGTCCACTTGCCCTGATGTTTGGACACACGCTGGCATCGGCGACAGTATCAGTGTTCCCAAACAGAAATCTTCAAAAGCATTAAACTGAATTTGAAAACATGCAAAACCATAGTTTACCAGTTCAAACTGTCACGCTAAATGACTTAAAAATGCCCTAGATACTGTATAAAAATCTAAGATTTTTTCATGCTAAATTTGTGTGAAAATTGCTGTACCTAGAGCCAAAAGCACCAAATTGACGACACTAGACAGTGTGTGCATGGCTTGTCTTGCACCCTTCAACCTCCACACCACACTGCTCCCTCCCTGTACACACACCACTCATCACATGCTGTCAAAACAGTTATACAGTAAGTTTCATTAATTTACAGGTGAGGTATACAGTGAATCAGATACAGTGCAGCCTCATTATGCGAATCGGTTGTGTCAATCGCAGACCTATTGCATAACGAATTATCACATAATGAGGCCAATATAACATGGGTTCAATGGGGTTAGGGAGGGTGACCTTAACCACAAAGCCTAAAATGGCCTAAAAAACCTCTGCCACCCACCTGAAGTGTGACCATTGCCAGTACGAGTCATCGTCATGGATCCCCCACCCAGAAGGGTGAGGGATAGTTGGAGGGCCTGGATGACCACTTCATAAAAATGATACAACGTCACTTTACCTAAAACTGTATCACACACTGCACTGTTTTTGATAAATACCTATGGTGTTATTTGGCAAGATAGATGGTATTTCAGTGGCCTTTCATGCACAAAATTAAATAGAAGGCAATGATCGCAGCCAGTGTAAACATTGGGTGGACATTTTGGCTCAGTCAGCTGCGTAGAAGCATAAAATGGGGATGATGATAAGGTTGACTTGATTTCCAAGTCACAAGTTTCAGTATTTCACACACAAAAAGTGCCATTTCACTTAATATTTACACCTCACTGTTTGCTTTGTACTTGCACTGTTATTTGCCGATAACAATAGTGTTCCAGTGGCCTTTCATGCAAGAGTAGAGGCCCAAAAGGGGGATGATGGTTATGTAAGGTTGACATGATTTCCAGGTCACAAGTTTCAATATTTCCCACTCAAAAAACAATCACTTCACTTAATACTGCACACTGCACGATTTGTGAAACACTTTCACAGTTACTTGATGATAACAATAGTGTTTCCATGGCCTGTCATGCAAGAGTAGAATCCCGAAAAGGGGATGATGGTTACGTAAGGTTGACATGATTTCGGATGATGGTTACGTAAGGTTGACATGATTTCCAAGGCACAAGTTTCAGTATTTTACACAAAAAAAGGCATCACATCACTTAATATTGTACACTGCACTATTTTTTTAAGCACTTGCACTGTTATCTGGCAATACCAATGGTGTTTCAGTGGCCTTTCATGCACAAACTGAACAGTAGGTAATGGTTGTAGCAATTGTAAACACTGGGCAGCCATTTTGGCTTGCATTCATCACCAATTCTGCATGAGATTCTCAGAGTCGGCCATCAAAAATATCGTTGATTAATTTTTTAACGGTATACCAAGATAGGGTATAACATTTTAATTATCGTTGGAGTGATTTATCATGTAACGGAGCATTGTATAATGAGGCTGCACTGTATATTGCACTTTGATAGGGGCAAAATGCTGTCGATCGAGACTCGAGTGACATGTTGACGGGACAGACACATGAAGATTGAGAAAGCGGGAGGTGCGTTGGGTGACTGGTGTGCAGCAGCAGGCAAGCAAAATGGCTCGACTTGAATTTTTAATCTGCACCTGCACTTTGAAATTAAGTATGAAAATATTAAATATTGTACCTATATTTGTACAATATTTTAAATCGCATATAGTCAGAATTGTGTAAGTTAGATTCGTATAAGTTGCAACATGAATGTACCAACATTGTATAACTCATCAAAAAGAGAAAAACGCCTCTAAGTACTGTAATTAGCATGATAAAATGTCATTGTATTGTAAAGCTGCCAGTGAATTGTGTTTGGGTGACAAGGTTAATGGCATGCATTTCGGTTTTGAGGCTTCCCAGGGATTTTTTCATGGGAAAATTCATTCATTTGCTGTGACAGATAAGGACATGCTGGATAATGCAGCAATGGGTAATTAAGAGTCTACTCTAGTTCCATTGCCTAAAAACAGTTACTGTACCAGAAAACGATATGTAAATTATTGACAGTGTGTGTCTAATTTTGTTCAGCATCCTAAATGCAGATGCAGTATGATATGTACAGGCAGCCCTCCAGTATCTGATCGACGGATGTCTTAGCTTTAGCTAACTCAAATTGTCCCCTCCTCCCCCTTTTCCGATATTCAAAGCAGTATTTTTGTTCATAATTCCCAGTTTGAAATGCCTTACAAAGCATCCTTTCAACAGTATTTGACCCATTCAGAAGTGTAGGTTGCCAGTTCGAAGCTACAGATGCTGCTAGACACCATCTCAAAACTGCTAGAATGTAGCTAAATACAAAAATCTCTTGAAGATCGTTAGGAAAAAAATACGCAATATCTTCATAATACATAAGAATTTGGACAGCAGAAGACCTCACTCTCTAAAAGATTGCACTTCACAAATGAGGAGTTGCGCGACGTAAAGTTTTCTCAATCCAAATCAAAAATCACCGGAAAATGGGTTCAGAGTTCTGCAGTATTCTTACAACCATAACTTTTTAAATTTTGCTGGTAGAATGTCCTTTTTTTTTTTTTTTCTAGGAAGGTTTTTGAGTGTAGTTTGTTATTCTTATAATATTTTGGCCATGTCTTTGAAATTGATATTAATTAATAATATATTTTTTAAGTTTTTTATTTTGCTGAACTTTCAGCCCGTTTTCTGGCAAAACTTTATTGTATGTATCTATTGCCAGGTGCCATAATCCCATATGGGGTGGCCGTTAGTCTTTGAGTTAGTTGTTTTACGGGGAGGGGCACTAACCCTCTGCCAACCCACTTGCTGACACGTAAGGAACACGTATGGGCTGGTTATATGGTTACCACTGAGCATTGTAAATGACTTCCTGGCTTCCAGGAAACCATTAGGCTTGTCACTCAATGTAAAGCCACCTAAAATGGAAAGAGGAGTAATAAAATGTGACAGGAATGATGGGAGAAATAGGAAGAGAAGAGGGCAGACACAGAAAAAGAGTGATAATGGTGAAGGGAGAAGTAATCAGCAGAACATCAAGTGAGTGGATGATTGTGAGAAATAGGAAGAGAGGGGACAGACAATAAAAGAGTGATAATGGTGAAGGAAGAAGTGGGCAGCACTACATCAAGTGAGTGGATGATGGTCACCACCACCTACCACCCAAAACTTTATTGCTTAAACAAAAAACAACATTGGTTAGGATGAAGGTAAGTTCCATTAAACAGTATGAATGTGCCCTGGCCCTCTAAAAAAGTTTGTTTGTCATTATTGCTATAGAACGACATCATCACAAAACCACTGTTTACACCAATTCCTGAGCGCCCGGGAACACTTTCATCACCATCATTAGCACGACGGGACATTGTTATCCCAGTAATCACACATGAAACTCTTTAAAAGTTGCAAGAGATGGCAGTAAAACAGCGAGAGCTCCTTTTTGCATGGTACGAACAGAGCATAACGGTAGGGACTAATGAATGGCGTGGCAAAAACTTTTGTCAAACACACTGCCACATACAGTACAGCCAGCCAGTGAGTAAGTGAGGCTCGTGGCCCAGCCACATTCTCATTGGCCGAAACCAACACACACACACACAAGCACACACAGCCAAGACGCACCCTGCCTCTTCTGGGCGAATGGCAGGAAGTTAGCATAAGGGTGAGGTACAATACTGTCCTTTTTTTGAAGGACTTTCAACCATACTTCCAGTGGCAGAAATTGTTCTCATCCAAGACCACATGATAGAGTATGGGTGAAAATAGTGTTATCCAACACAAATGCATTTTCTGGGTGGTATTCTGTGAACCCCTTCTGTCGAACAGACCCTCAAATAACCTACCTTATGGGGAAGATTCAGATTGGTGGGGTGGCTGCGTCAGAAGTCAGCCCTTTGTCCCCCTAGTCTTTCATTTTGCCTATGTGTTAAGGGACATTAAATGCATGTACACAGTAATGTAACCCACACAGTATCCCCATACCTTAAAATCTAAAAGGCTTAGTTGACTTGAAGAGATGGGGTTCTGAGGCAGGGTGAGGCAGTTACATTCCTCTGGCTCCACCCCTGCCAAGCCTCTTTCCAAGGATTCTAGGAAAGGACTTAGTGATAGTGCCATAGGGTGTACCTTGGAAACCACTGCGTCCACTTTTATCTTGTATCAGAGAAGTTATCATGTTGAGAGCAAAGCCATGGTTGGGGCCGTCAGCAGACGCTCAAACATATCCTGTTCTTGTAGCAAAAATTAGTCCTCTTCCTCATGTCATTACTCATCGACGCAATGACCTACAGACCTGGGGATACTTTCATTTGCAAGAATAAGAGTTGGTGAGTAATATGGTCTTTAATCCATTTCCCTAACTGTTATAATTTCTGAGATATGAAGGTTAGAAGTAAGGCTGTTTTGTGGAACTTTTCCTTACAGAGGCGACGCACAAACGGATTTTAGCTCTGCGTCCAGGGTTTAAAGATTGCTGTTAGATTGAAACATTCACTACTAAGTGTTAGGTTGGCATCACCATGCCATCGTTGTTGTTTTAATGGTACAGTGTTGGTTGTATTCCTTAGTATTCAGCATTGATTATTGTGTTAATTTACAGAGAGAAATGAGTATCCTCCCAGCTCCGTCTGAAAAAGTTTTACAACTGGTGAAATGTAATGAGAACCCAGTCTCTACTAGTGTGTGTTTCAGATGGTTAGACTTTTCCACTAGGTATTTGTCGAACTTGAAAAGTTGCTTATTTCTCCATCTGTACATTATACTATTGTAATCTTCCCAATATCCGACATAATAGAGCCAAAGGCATGTCCGGAAATTGGGCCAGTCCGGATATTGGGCCCCTGCCTCCTGGCTTGGTACTTATGGACCCTAATGCAGCCTAACTCAGAAAAACACCTACATAGCTCCCTACTGGACATGCAGAGCACCAATTTAAGACCCTGTTCACACCAATATGGACATAAAACATGAAATAAATGAAAAGGAACCAGAGAATGAGGAATTAGAAGTGAATATGGAAATTATTTAGCAGTGTACAGGGTACTTACAGCATGTCTGTGGCTGCCTCCTCTAAGGCTCTGGCAGTGGTGAAAATGCTCTTGAAGCACATACAGTAATCCAGTGTTGTGCTACACTTAACTCTTTGCACTGTGAGTTATAATTGTTTAACACTGCACATTTTGTTCTTAATTGCATCACACCAGTTTCAACCGCCAGTTTGCACTCCACACTTAATCCATTGCACTCTAAATTTTAATTTCTTAACACTGTAAAACACTGTAAATTCCCATGTGGTCTAGTGGCGAGATATTGCAGTTTATTCACTGTTTATTCACATAAACGAGCACGTGTGGCATCCACTGCGTTGAGCATCTACTCACGATGCTAGTTAGGTGGTAACTAGGGAGGGGGAGGGAGGAAGGGGTGAAGGGACCATGCATACACACAGCTGTTCAGCACCTCATGCCAATTTCAAATTGCGGGTGGGGAAAAAACTCGGATTTTTTTTTTTTTTTTTTTTTGCCATATTTAGGTTCCAAAGGCCCAGGCCCACAATGTCTGGAAATTGGGGTGTCCAGGAATTGGGCGTCCAGATATTACAGAGTTTACTGTATATCCAATGTTGATATTATGCTTCTTTATGTGTTTCATTTATAAAGGCCCCACCCTGCTTACATGCATCAGGCATGGTCATCTAATGGTGGCTCATCCTTTTTGATCTCTGGCAGCCTTCATATTCTTTTTTTTTTTTCATTCCTTTTTTTTTTTTAATGCAAGGAAGATGGAACCAAAG
This sequence comes from Coenobita brevimanus, assembly GCF_032717465.1. Taxonomy (NCBI): domain Eukaryota; kingdom Metazoa; phylum Arthropoda; class Malacostraca; order Decapoda; family Coenobitidae; genus Coenobita; species Coenobita brevimanus. The sequence continues at coordinate 49,468,271 of NC_136959.1, forward strand.
GCCAGGAGCCTGCAAAGTGTTCCTTCCAAGAAAAAAAACAAAAACAGTACAATAGACAGCTAAATTCAAGATCATTCATTTTGAGATGTCTGGACACATTGCATTTGAAAGACCTGAGATCATAGGAAGTAGGAAATACGGAGTGAGACAGTTCCAGAGTTGACCTGTTCCATGATGAAGGACTGGGAGTAACTGTTAACCCTTGCATTAGGGAGTTGCACAGAAAAAGGGTGAGAGTTTGTTGCTAGATGGGTGCTACTCGCCCGTCATAGTGGTGGAGGGGTTCAAGCAGATAGTTCAGAGGAGCAGTGACCATTGAAGTAGCGATAGAAAAGAGATAAAGATTCAACAGTGCGGCTAAGAGACAGAGGTTGAAAGGAGCCAGTAAGAGGAGGAGAGCTAACGAGACGAAAAGGCTGTGACTCCACCTTGTTGAGAACAGATGTATTTGGAGGGTCTCACCACAAATGAGAGTTATACTCTACACAGAGGTGAATAAAACCTGTGTATATTGTCAACAGCTGTGCAGGGGTAACGAAGATACGGAGTTGGCTTAGCACAACTAATCTCTTGGAAGCAGATTTTACAAGAGATGTAATATGATCATTCCAAGATAAAAAAATCTTGAGAGAATGAAGCCCCAAGTATGTTTAAAGATGATGCAAGATTGAGCTGCGTATCATTAAACATTAGTAGGTACTCGTGTGGAAGATTTTGACGGGTTGATATGTGTAAGAACCGAGTCTTTGATGCATTATAAACAAGATTACTTTTACCCCAGTCAGAGATACGAGCCAAGTCAGACATTAGGTGTGCCATAGCCTCCTTCCTTGTTTGTTGAAGTAACTACTGAGATGGATGCTGCGGGAAGCAGATGGAAAGGTGAAGAGTGGAATCATCAGCATATGAGTGGATAGGGTTAGATGTACAGCCTAAAGCATCATTTTTGAATAAAAGGGAGAGATCTGGTGATAGGACAGAGCCCTGAGGAACACCAGTATTGATAGATCTAGGAGAGGAATGGTGGCCATCTACAACAGCAGCTATAGAATGACCAGAAAGGAAGCTAGAGATGAAGGCACAGATAGAAGAATAGAAACTGTAAGAAGGGAGTTTGCAAATTAAAGATTAATGCCAGACTCAATCGAAACCCTTTGAGATGTCAAGTGCAATGTCAAAGCTTTCACCAAAGACCCGAATGGAGGATGACCAGGAGTCTGAAAGGTAGGTGAGAAGATCGTCAGTGGAGTGTCCCTGGCGTAACCCATACTGATGATCAGAAAGAAGTTTGTGATAGGAAAGATGCTGTAAAATTGTTTTGTTAAGAATACACTCAAAAAGTTTTGAGGTACAGTATGTTTAAGCAATTTGGTGATAGTTAGAGGGTTAGCAATGGTCACCCTTTTTGGGGACAGGCTGAATGAGAGCAAACTTCCAGCAAGAAGGAAAGATACAACTTGATAGACTAAGGTGAAAGAGTTTACCTAGGCAGGGTGTAAGCACAGAAGCACAGTTCTTGAGACAACAGGAGGGACTCCATCAGGCCCATATGCCTTGTTAGTATTGAGGCCAGTAATGGCAAAAAATACATCAGTTGAAGAAATTTTAATGTCAGGTATGAGGAGGTCAGAGAGGGGAGAAGTGATGGAGGAATAGCATCGGAATCATCTAAGGTGGAATTGGAGAAGAAAGTTTGAGTGAAGAGATCTGCTTTATCAGTAAAAGAAATAGCTACAGAGGCATCAGAGTGAAAAAGAGTAGGGAAGGATGATGAGGGAAGTTGTTAGAAAGGTTTTTGGCAAGGTGCCAGAAGGAGCGGGAAAATTCGAGTTGGAGAGTTGAGAGCATTTAGTACGGATGAAATTATTTCTAGCAGAACAAAGAACAGACTTAGCACGATTCCGGGCAGAAGCATAAAAAAGATGAAATTCGGGGGTGGGTTGGCTCTGGTACCTATTGTAGGCCTTCTCCTGCTTGTGGACAGTGTTAGAACAAGTGTGATTAAATTAAGGTTTGTTTGCATTAGTCAAAGGATATGAGAAAGAAAGGTATGCTTCCATGCCCAAGAGAATAACCTCCATAATGTGTGTGGCATACGCAACTGGCTCTCGGCCGTGGAAGCAATAATCATTCCAGGGAAAATTAAAGAAGCACTGCCTGAGGGCCTCCGAATCAGCAGCTCCAAAGTGCCACAGCTGACATTTCTTTGGTGGGTCCACAGGCCGTACTAGAGTGGTAGGACAGGTTAAGGCTATAAGGTTGTGGTCAGAGGAGCCCAGTGGAGTGGAGTGTCAGCAGAAGGATTGGTTGTAAGAAGAGGTCAGGTATGTTGGAACTCTCTCTAAGGCAGTTAGGGATACGGGTAGGGTGCTGTACAAACCGCTCTGGGTCATTAAGGATAGAAAAGGTGTTGGCTTGTTTACCAGGTGGATGGATCAGTGAAAGGAGAGGAGAGCCAGAGTTGGTGGTGAACATTGAAATCTCCCAGAATGGAGATTTTGAAGAAAGGAGAAATGGATAGCATGTGTTCCATCATAGAAGTAAGATAGTTGAAGAATTTTTCATAGTCAGTAGAATTAAGGGATAAGTAAGCAGCACAGATACATTTAGTTAGAGAATGACAGGAAAGGCAAAGCTAGAGAGTAGAGAATTCAGAAGAATCAAGTTCAGGAACATGAGAGCAGTGGCAGTATCGTAACCAATGAGGTCTTGCCTAAGTGACCTATTTGCTGCTGCTATAAAGCTCGAATTGGGAGAAGTTTCAATACCATCACAGCACTTTTGCGGCACCTTGGTTTGGGTTACCTTTCCTAGAAAGGTGGTCAAGTCGTACCCCACCTGCTCGTGGTGACCTCGCAGACACCCTGTTTTTTTGTTTTGTTTTTTCCATTTCTGTTTTTTGTGCTTTTTTTCTTTCTGTTTTCTTTTTTCTCCTAAATTAGGGTGACACAAACGGGGGCGGCGCTACCCGGGTTTTTCCTGGGTAGTACTGTATTGTATATACGTTTTGCTGTTGTCATTTTGTTTTGTTTTTTGTTCCCCCTTATCATGAGTAAACAACACCAGTGCCCTCGCTGCAGTAGGTCTGTAGCAAAAAGTGCACAAGCAGTGAAGTGCACCTACTGCAGCGAATGGATTCATATAGCTTGTGAAAATTTGGATGCAGGCGACTATCCATTCATGAAGAGGAGCCACCAGCTAGGCTTTCGCTGGCTGTGTAGCCAGTGTGTTGCACCAGCAGACGAGGTCTTGGCTGGTGGAGGAAGTAGTACCAAGAAGGAGTTTGAAGTTAAAGCTGTTGGGCCGATCTTTCAAGCAGAGACGTATCAAATAAACTGGAGGCACTAGAGACCAAGGTCTCATCACCCATGGCGGTCACGCAAGGTCAGGCCAAGTCATTTGCGGATGCTGTTCGCGGGTCTCTCGTGGGGGGAGGGAAGGATCTGGCTGGGGGCGTGATTGAGATCAGTGCTCATGGCCAGAAAAAAGCCATTCATAGTCAGCATGTACTGAATGTGAAACCAGAGAGTAGCGCTAGTGTCCTGACAAATCAGATGGGACTAGAAGACATCAGAGGCGTACTTAACTCGGTACCGGTTGACAGCTGCCTTAAGACCAAGGCTGGTGGGCTGGTAATGAAGTTTCCATCAGCTGAGGCCAAGGGTGAAGCAACTGGGGTGCTGATTGATCATTTTGGCTCTGAGGGCACTTTTTGCATATCAGAGCCAAAGAAAATGTTGCCTAAAATGACCGTGACAGGCCTTTCCTCTTCCTTGGATGACACTGACATCATCCCAAATATTCTGAGAAAAAACAATAAAATTAAGATGCTCGTTGATCGAGGTTGTACCCTCAACCTTCTCTTCACAAGGACAAGGAATGACACCAAAACTGCTGTCTTGAAGATGTCGCCAGAGGTGAGATCCTCCATTGTAGAACAGGGCAATTACATCTATGTGGATCTTACAAGATGCCGCGCATTTGATAGATTCGGGTTACACAGTGTCATCACTGTCAAGGCTTTGGTCATACATTTGAGAGATGTTCTAGGAAAAGTGATGAATCTAAATGTGTCTTTTGTGCTGGAGCCCATAAATCTAAGGACTGTAGTAACAGAAATTCTCCCAAATGCATCAACTGTTCCTCTTTAAGACATCAAGATGCTAATTCAAAGTCACAGGCGGTAGCCCATTTTGCATCAAGTAGAGAATGTCCAATTATGATTTCTCATAGGAATAGATTGATTGAAAACACCAATTTTGACCATTCAAAAAACTGACTACGTCCCTCTTGAACCAGTTAAGGATGGGTCTTTTAAATATTCGTTCCATCCGTAATAAGATAGACTATATTAATGAAATCCTAAATCAGCACGAGCTTGACATATTGTGCTTGACTGAAACCTGGTTGTATGAGTCTGATATCGATATTATTCGTAATGCTTTGCCTAAGACACATTCTATTATTAGTATTCCCAGGCCTGCTGCTGACTCTCCAGGAGGAGGCGTAGCACTCATCTACTCGGCAGCATTTGCAAACGTTTCTCTCATTGACTCAGACCTGACCTCATCTTCATTTGAATTTATGGAAGTATTAATAAATTTCCATCAGAATACCATTAGAATTGCAGTTGTCTATCGACCAGGTCATCCGGGCAGAGATCGAGGTTTTATGGAGGAGTTTGGGCAGTTTCTTGAAGGGTTTTCTCTTAAACCTGAGGACTTCTTGTTTGTGGTGATTTCAATTATTGGGTTGACAGTCCAGAGTCAAAACCATTTTCTTCAGAATTCCTTGAGTTGATCTCCCAGAACAATTTTTTCAGTCATGTGAGTAATCCAACTCATGTCTCAGGACATGTCCTTGACTTGATCTTGTCCCCTGTTGGTTGCAGGCACGTATCAGGTGTGGAGGGTGACTCATTTGACCCCCTCATCTCTGATCATGCTCTGATCACTCTTAGTTTTGATGTCCCGAAATCCCCTTCATATAAAAAGGTCATCAGGTTCAGAAATTACAACAATGTTGACCGTCAGTTGATGTGTTTTGAAACTGATCAACGTTTAATCCCCATCGATTCTTCAAGTCTTTCTTCTGGTGAATTGGTTGATATTTACAACAACGAGCTCAGGTCAATTTTTGACCATTATTGTCCTGAGGTAGTAAAAACAATCACTGTACGTGATAATTCTCCATGGTATGGTCCATCCATTAATTCTTTGCGTAGACATCGTAGAAGGGCAGAACGTGAGTGGCGCTTGCAGCGGACCGAAGTAACTCGTGTGCGTTTTGTTTTTGCGAGAAGAGCAGTCGTTCACACTGTAAAAGCCCAAAAGGCTAGGTATTATCAAAATAAAGTTGATTCATGTGGTGGTGATAAAAAAAAAAAAAAAAAAATGTCTGCAGTTGTGAACAATTTGGTTGGTCGGAGGAATGTAATTGTTAAACCAACTTCTGTATCTGATGCCCAATTGGCTTCTGATTTTGCTTCATTTTTTACAAGTAAGATATCTCGCATAAGAAGTGATTTAGACAGCAGTTCTCCTAGTGAAGCGTATGCAGTTGACTTCCAGCCACTGTGCACCGGGGGATCATTCGCTTTCAACATTTCATCCGCTGGATGTAAACAAAGTCAAATGTTACATCAGAGAACTTAAAACATTTTGCTCACTCGATCCATGTAACATGTCACAACTGCCTGATGTGTATGAGCATGTTGCAGACTTTATCTGCAACATAATAAATAGATGCTTCTTAGAAAGTAATTTTGTGCAGTCTGAGAAACGTTTGCTTAGGCCCCTAATTAAGAAACCTGCCCTTGATGTTGAGAGCATGACAAATTATCGTCCTGTCGCTAACCTGTCTTTTTTTATCCAAGATTATTGAGCGGGCCATACTCGATCAACTCTTACCACTACTGGAACACAACAGAGTTGTTCCTGTTGTTCAGTCAGCATACAGAAAATACCATTCAACTGAAACTGCACTAACAAGGATTCAGAGTGACTTGGTGGCAAACACTTGTAGTGGGATGTCCTCTCTCCTAGTTCTTTTGGATCTGTCAGCAGCTTTTGATACAGTAGATCATAAACTGTTGTTGGATGATCTGTATTTTTATGGCGTTCTTGATAGTGCCCTTTTGCTCCTTAAGTCGTATCTGTCGGACAGATCTCAGAGAGTGGTTGTTGATTACGCTAGCTCTGATTCTGATCCTCTTCTATTTGGAGTCCCTCAAGGATCAGTTTTGGGTCCAGTTCTATTTACCATCTACACAAGTAGTTTATCATCTCTACTTTATGCTCATGATGTGTCCTATCATTTTTATGCTGATGACACCCAGCTCTATGTTAAGATGTCAGATATCAACAATACTAAGACAAAGTTTGACTCTCTAATGTCTGATATTAAGATTTGGATGGCTAAGAGGAAACTTAAGCTGAATGATGGTAAAACTGAGATCATCATCATCAGAGGAAACAGAAGGGGTGATGACACTGACAATGCCGTGGCTTTGAACATTGGTGTGTCACAGCTGCATCCAGTCAGTTCTGTTTGAAATCTGGGTGTTTATTTTAATTCTAAGTTAAATTACAAAGAACATATTAATCAGGTTGTAAGAGGGTGTAACTTGCATATCAGAAATCTGTACTCTGTGAGAAGATTCCTTAACCCCTTAAACGCGGATCGTCACTTTTGCGACGGTCGGCTCAAAGGACAGAACGGCGGATCGTCGTGTTTGCGATTTGAGTTAATTTTGAATAACCGCGGGCAAGCAGGCTCCAGCTGGTATTGTCTATCAGTACCGCCACCTGTGAGCTACGTTTAGCACACTTGACCTTTGTACTACTGACCTCGGTTGTTGCCAAGTTTCATTTTTTTTTACCCACCCATGCACCGATGCGCGGCCCTCCCTCGTCGTGCGATATGGCAGCGCGCGGACGGCTCATACATGTCAATCTGCGCCGTCATCTCGCAAGCACTTTCTGCTATTGGGAAACGCTTGTTTCCCCAGTTGTCACACTGTGATTTTTTCGCGCGGTTTGCCCCTGTTTAGCGTCAGTCCATGCAAATCTTCCACGGTGACACCATGTCAAATTCAAGCTCTTCCGAGTCTGTGCCTTCCAGCCCTCCGAAAAAGGGTTTTGTGACCTCATCCCCCTTCAAAACCTTACCAGGAACTGCTAAGGGACTGAGTGACTCTGCAATAGCCAGTGAACTATTGAAAGCATCGATGGATTATGGGAGTGACGTCGGTGTTTGGTCAAGCCTGGCAGAGTCTGACACGCAATCGAGTGCTGAGTCTGTGCCAGAAGTGACTGTTTCAGTGCCAAGCACCTCAACAGGCAAGGCTCCTGTGAAAAGGGGCTTGGAATATGGAAAGGGGGCAAAGAGGAAAAGGAGTGGTGACCCCAGTTCACTGCCATTGTCCCCTACGCCACGTCACGCCACCGCCAGCCCGCCACGCACTCCCAGCCCCATTCTCTCGTCCTCCTCTTCAGCTGCCCTGTCTCCTGAGTCTTCAGAGTCGCCTTCACCACCTCGGAAGGGAAGTAGACCTTCAACTTTACGTAGTAGAGGTTTCCGTAGGCCCAGTGTTCGTGTTAGTAGAGCTAGAACTTTGTCCCCTAGTGTAAGGCTAGCTCGTAAGGAAACTCGCACTTGGCAACTCGCCAGTCACGCCACCGCGAGTGACCTTGAACCCTCAGATAATCTCCCCACCACCACCACCACCACACCAACACGACCTAGGACAGCCTCTGCCTCACGCACTGTCTCACCGCCTGCCTCACCCACTCCCACACGACCTGCCTCACCCCCCGCCGCCCCCAGCACCTCCCAGCCTAGGCAGGGCACTCTTGATGCCTTCGTGTGGTCAGAGGGCTCAGATTTTGTGCCGGAGGATCTGCCCTTTGATGACAGTGGGTGTGGAGTTCAGGCTGACTTCCCTGTCCAAGAGGATGGTGAATGCTTGGACTACCTGTTGGCCTTCCTTGACAACGAGGTAATGGAGCAGATTTGTACCGAGACGAACAGGTACGAGGAGCAATCTGCTGCAGTTCGCAAAGGAGAAGGTGAGGCTGCAACACCATCCACGTCGCGGATGGCAGCATGGGTGCCTCTAACGATCAGAGAACTTTTTGTATTTATTGGGTTGATGTTATTGATGCCCCACAATTGGAAACATAAGCTGGAGGAATACTGGAGTTCAGACGATCTTTGCCCAACACCAATTTTCAATAAATACATGAGCCGCGATCGTTTTAGGCAACTCATGACTTACCTTCACTTCGCGAACAATGATGAGCCTTCCCGAACTGACCCATTATGGAAAGTGAGGGGAATCCTGAACTTGATCAAGGATAAGTTTACGAGGTTCCTGCGCCCTTTCAAGAAAGTGGTGATTGACGAGTCCTTGGTTTTGTTCAGGGGCCGTCTTCGGTTTGTCCAGTATATTCCAAGCAAACGGCACCGCTTTGGAATCAAGTTTTTCGTGCTGTGCGACTGCAAGACGGGGTTCATCTTAGACTTCGTGATTTACACCGCCAGCAATGTCGATTTGGACAAGACTGACCCCCTTGGATTCTCTGGTTCTGTGGTGAAAGTGCTTTTGGAAAAGTACTTTGGCGAGAATCATGTCTTGTATACGGACAATTACTATACAGCTCCTAAACTCGCCAAGTACCTTTCTGAACACGGCATCGGATCCTGTGGCACTGTCAGGAGCAATAGGGCACACTACCCTGCCTTCCCCGAGGCTGAAAAATCAAAGCGGGGAGACGTGCACCTGAAGAAATCTGACAAGATGCTTGCGATCAGGTGGCATGATAAGAGAGTCGTGAATGTGCTCACCACAGTACACAAGGGGGAAATGCTGGCCACAGGGAAGGTCGACAGAAGGACTGGCGAACCTGTGATGAAGCCTGATGCTGTCATTGACTACAACGTCAATATGCGGCTGGTGGACAAGTCTGACATGATGATCGGAGAGATAGACTGCCTGAGGAAGAATCGTCGTTGGTACAGGAAGGTGTTCTTGCACTTGATTGATATGTGCATGCTGAACGCCTTCATCCTGTATAAAATCAAGAACAGGAAGCCAGCAAACTACTCTCTCCGAAGATTTTCTAAGACTTGTGTCTACCAGCTGCTTCAGCGTTATGGCCAGGTACTTGCAACAGGTCCCAAACGCCACCTTCAGACACCTCCAGACCGCCTACAGTGTCAGGCCTACCTTCAGCGACACCGCCTGGAGCCACTGCCTGCCACTGCCAAGAGGGGAAAAGCACTGAGGAGGTGTCATGTGTGCAGCCACACTACCAGGCAGGACAGAACCTTTAGGCGCACCTCCTTGCAGTGCAAAGAGTGCAAAATTCCCCTCTGTGCTTACCCGTGTTTCTTTGACTACCACAGCCTGACTAGATTTTGAAAATAAGGGTAAGATTCTTGGAAATAATACTGAGAGTGACAGTGATACTAGTGTTTAGTTTTCTTTTACGTACTGACAGTGACAGTCTGATGAGTGTAAATTAGTGTATGTACTTGTAAAAGCACTGACAGTGACAGTGTTTTTTGGTTTAAATAATTGTACATGGTAATAATATAAGTATTGCGAGTGACAGTCACTCCAGTGTAAGAAGTTGAAAGCATATGTTCCTATTCTATGTTCTGACAGTGACAGTTTGTTGTGTAGAAAATATTATTTTTATAACGATGGACAGTGACACTGATGAATAAGGCAAAAAACGGACAGCTACAGTGAAAGTGAGCGATAGAAATGAAGTGCGAGTGGCCGACCGGAGCGAGAATAAAGTGCCTGCCGTAAGGCTGAATAAACTCGCGCCGCGGTGGTCTTCCTCAGTCCCAATCTACAATACTGGCAGTGACAGTGATTTTTATGGCCGTAATAGTGACAAGCAAACGTTTGCGAAGTACTATGATGGAAAATAATGTAGTACAGTAATCCCTCTAATATCCGAACGCCCAATATCCGAACATCCCCACTAACCGGACATAATCCTCCTGGGATCCAATATTCCCAAAATGGGCCCAAAACTGCAAAAAATTCGAAAAAAATCTGACTTTTTTCCCTCCCATAATTTGAAATTCCCGCCTGGCGCCAAACAGCTGTTACACCATGGTCCCTTCACCCCTTCCTTCCTCCCCCTCCCCCCTCCCCTGTCAGGTTGCCATTTGGTATTTTTCATTACCAAGTGTGGGCCAATTTGGTAATGAAAAATTCGTTTGGTAATGCATTAGAATAATGCATTACCAAATGGATTTTTCACATGTATGAGGATACACAGGATGGAGATGGTGGATTGTTTGCTCTCTCTGATTAATCTGCTACCCTACATAGTGTGAAAATAATCAACATGGTGTTAGTTATATGAGAGTGATTACATGTATTTCCACTTGTATATATAATTAGTGAAGAATATATGCTAGCTTTACGAATTTGGTAATGAAAAGTTATATTTGACAATGAAAGTTGAGGAGATTGGTAATGTGGCTGTTGCGATCTGGCAACTCTGTTACCCCACCAACATCAACAGTCACAGCTTAACTCCGATGGAGAGCAGATACTCATAACAGTGCAAGCCACAGGTGCTTGTTTTTTGTGAATAAACAGTGAATAAACTGCAATACCTTGCCACTAGAACACACAGGAATTTACAGTGTTGTGCAGTGTTAAGAAATTAGAACTTAGAGTGCAGAGGATTAACTGTGGACTGCAAACTGGCGATTCAAACCAGTCCAAGACCAAGGGACTTGTAAGTACCCAGAATGTTTAATATTGTATAAACTCACCTCTAAAACCTCATTTTATGGTTCTTTTGCATTTATATCAGTCTTTTATGTCCCTTATTGGTGTGATTTGGGTCTTAAATAGGTGCTATGCATGTCCAGAGGGAGTTGTATAGGTGTTTTTCAGAGTTAGGGTCCGTAAGTACTAGTCCATAAGCTGGGGCCCAATATCCGGACAGGACCACTATCCGGACCTGCCTATGGCTCTATTGATCCGGATATTGGAGGGGTTACTGTATACGTGTTTTTAGCCGTGAAAAGGCAAATGTGTCAATAGTGATGGGAAGATCGCTGCCGCGCTGCATGTCGGCCGTGCGCTCCGTTCATTTTAGCCTTATTTTCAGTGCTTATTGTACAAATACGGATTCCAAACAACCTGTACGTTGTTGTATAAAGTGTACTGTGACAGATTGAGGCTGTGGTAGAAAGAAAACCGGGTTTCTGGAGGTGTGAAAGTGAAGACTTTGTTACCCAACTTTGCAAGTCTTCACAAGTCCTTTGGTAGTCCACGAAGGCTCAACATGTGTCTCAGGAGAAAGCTGAATGTAAGTACTATATGCCATAAAAATTTTAATGCTCTAGGGTTAATCTCTGATTTTTGGCAAATATTTTCCTACAGGTACTCAGACCCCGCTTCAACCCCGCCACAGCGGGGGGATCGGCCGTACACAGCCACGTTTTAGGGGTTAATAGACGGTGCCTCTTAACCCGCCTCATCCCGACCATTTTTGGAAATAATTTTTTTTGGCTCAAACCTCCGCTTTTGGTGAGAAACATCGAAAAATCATAGAGAAATCGCTCACCTGAGGTTTAAAATACTCAAAACAGATAGCAGTACCTCCTCACCTTACTGTGTTTTCTATCAGGCTGGCTCCAAAGAAAACGAGTTCAATGGGAGTGTAACCATTCCACACCACTCATAAACGGTATTTATTTATTCATTTGGTACGAGTTTATATGTAGTACGAGAGAAAATTGGTTTTCACACAGTAATATAGGCAATATAAGCAATGTTTCACTCATGAAACACAGCAACATACCTGACCTTTTTTGGCGACATTACCTAATCATCATTTCTGACTGTTTCTTCCTATAATGCTATGTAAAATTTGTCCTCCACATTGTCATCGATTGGGAAATCACTCTGGCCGTGAATTTCATACCGTGGCATGACATGGCTTTACTGGCCAGGTCACTGGTAACAGGTGAAATGCTGAGACAAAGGCATGTTGGGGGGAGGAGGTCATGCTGGGTAAGGCATTGTCCCTGCCTGGCATCTTGTAGAGGAAGGTGTCCCGTGTATACATACCAAAAATCACTCGCGAAAATTGAAAATTGTGCAAATTAGGGACCTTGCAATTGATTCGCGTTTATGAATGTCAATGGGATTGGCAGTGACAAAATGTGTGGACGTTAATTCACGTTGACGGGACGCCGTGGGTTAACATTGGTCCATGCAGTGGTCTTGTCTCGTGTTGATTATTGTAATTCACTGTGGGTTGGTCTTCCAAATAATATACTAACAAAAGTTCAGTCTGTGTTGAACAGGGCAGCACAGCTTATCTTTGGTCTCCCCCCGAGAACCTCAACTACCCCGTTTCTGATTGAGTTGCATTGGTTACCAGTAAAAGCTAGAATTGAATTTAAACTGTGTCTTATTACATTCAAGGTTCTTAAGTTTGGTGAACCGAAGTATCTTGCTGAATTGTTAAAACTCCCATCGACACGCCTGGGTGTGATGTTACGCAGTGAAGATGATTCCTTGCGTCTTGATGAGCCAGGAGCCATTCACCAGTCATCTTTTTCTGATCGTTCTTTTGCATATAGAGCCCCTAGATTATATAACAGATTGCCATTGTCCATAAGACAACTCTCTACTGTTGACTCCTTTAAGAAACAGCTGAAAGCCTTTCTTTTTTCAAAATGTTATGACCTGGAGAGAGGTCCTATGACGGATGATTATAGGGTTTAATTATTGCCACTTTCATGTATATATGATGTAGCTTGTATTATATACAAGAAATGTCACAATTCTTGTAATTGTAAAAATAATGTATGTGTGTTGAGTGCTAGTGAATTCCCAAAAGGAAGAACTGGCACTTTTGAGAAACAAAAGGCCAGATTATTATTATTATTATTATTATTACATATACTGTACACAACGGCCACTCTTGGCCTTGAAATGAGCATAAAGTAGGAGGGTACAGAGAAGTTGCTATCATTTGGCTCAGACAGCTAAGTCTCAGTTAGGAAGAGAAAGTTAGGTTTAGAAGAGGAGAGGTGATGCTCATCAGAGAGAAAGTTAGAGGAAAGGCCGCGAATGTTGCTGTAACGAAGAAGTGAGTCAGACAGTGGTTTCAGGCATCTCAATGGGTTGTCGCCGGTAGAGGGGTGGATGGTGGGGGTATTTGTGGTCCTCCCCTCCCTGGGGACTCGGATGCTTGACAGTGAGACACCATTTTGATTGAATTTTGAGTAGGAAGTGTAGTGTGTAACGTGCATGAAGTTTGGCATTGACAGTTAAAGAAACTTGTACAGTACTGGAGAGTGTGCTGGCCTATTCCCTGTTTTACTGAAACACTGAAAAAGTTCAGTAAAGGGGGATGGTCAGGAACTAGTCCTGAGGGCAGATGAAATGGGAGCTCCAGCTCTCCCTGTCATAAGCTTTCCATCCACCTTGGGAGTACCACCCTGCTTGACTGATGCTACTCTCTCCTCCCTATGGTCAGTCCCCCATTCCTGAACCCACAATCTTTGACTTGTCCTAGGTCATTTTTTGATGTGCCTCCCGCAGCCCTTTGCTCAACATTCATGCCTCTCACCTTCCACACCCAGTTGTCATCCTCCATCCTCTCCTTATGCCCAGACCATCTCAGTCTACTCCTCTTTATCATAGCACCAATACATTCAAGCTTCATTCTTCCTCTCACCTCTTCAGTCACTGTCCCAGCCCCCCACCCCCCCAGTCTTGAATTCAAGGATGCACTCACTACACATCCATGTAATCATTGTCATTTCTGTATGTTTGAGCCTACGAATACAGTGTCCTCTTCCTTTACAGTCCATGTCTCATATTTACTGACCGTTATATGACTGGATGTTTTATAACATCTAGTCAAAGCTGAAACTTTCACTTTGTTGCATATCGAATCACTTACATTTCTTTTTTCCAAGTACTTTCCAGCAACTCTAAGGAAGTAATTAGCTAGTTCTGGTTTTGTTAAGCTTTCCAGTCAACAGAAAACATCAGCTGTACTATGGCCAGTATTAGCAGGGAGAGGCCTTTAAGTGGAAATGTGGCCTGATGTGTTTGATTTATTAATTGAGGTACAAGGTAGGGTAGTGGATGTTGGAGTGGCCCTGGTGAGAGAGGATAGTGTTTGGAAACTCCCTGTACTGTTGTTTGCAGATGATATTGTGTTGTTGAGTGAAGACGAAGGGGAGATGCAAGGCTTGGTGGATGAGTTTGGGAGAGTGTGTAAGAAACGGAATCTAAAGGTGAATGTAGGGAAGAGTAAAGTGATGGTCTTTGAGAGAGGTGAAGTCAGTGAATGTACAGCGAGGTTGGATGGTGAGGAATTGGAAAATGTGAGTACGTTTAAGTACTTGAGTAGTGTGATGAGTAAGGATGGAGGTTTGGAGGGTGAATTGCTTGAAAGGGTACAGCAGGAAGAAAGGTTGCTGGTTCTTTGAAAGCAGTGATAAGAAACAGGGAAGTGAGCATGGAAGTGAAAAAGTTACTACATGACAGTATTGTGATACCAACTCTAACATACGGAAGTGAAGCTTGGACGTTGTTGGAAGGACACAAGTCAAGAGTGAGAGCAGTGGAAATGAGTTACTTAAGAGGAGCCTGTGGAGTTACATGGAGAGACAGGCTGACGAATGAGGATATAAAGGAGTGTTGTGGTGTGGATGTGGATGTGATAGGAAGCATTATGAGGAACACACTGAGGTGGTTTGGCCATGTTGAGAGGATGGAGGGTGAAAGACTGATGAAGAGAGTGTATGTGAGTGAGGTGGAGGGGGGAAGAGGGAGGGGGAGGCTGAGGATGAGATGGAGGGATGGGGTGGAGAGGGATATGAGAAAGGGGGGTGTGAGTTGGGAGCAGGGCAGTGAAATGGCGGGGGACAGGGCGACTTGGAGGCGATTTGTTTGTGGCCACCCCAAACGGGATTGAGGCGTCTAGATAGATAGATAGATAGATAGATGATTTTTTTTTATACTTATTTAGCATTATCGATCTTTAGTGCAGTGTACTGTAGCTTAAGAGTTTAGTCATACCTCGTTTTTCACAGGTGTCAAACACCCTTAAATTGTGAATTACTGGAAATAATGAAACTCTTCTAATTGGGGCTCTATTGCTGTAATTGAACTACTGTATATGATTGTTCCCTAAACCCAGTGTAGTACCCCAAAACACCACCAAACAGCAGAAACTATTTGTTTAAAGTAAATTTTCAGATGATTGTCTCAAAATTACCTTTGAATTACCAGTGTATTTTAAGGTGGTTTATTAATGTGTGAATAACCAGAAATGGCAACAGTGAAATTGCAAATAGTGAAGGGCAGCTGTGTAAGAGTTCTTGAAAGTTTTCATGCATTTTTAAACCTAACTTAGTTGACGGGAGGGGAAGAGGATGACTGAATATGGTAGTCAGTTATGAAAGCTGAAGATACATGGGTAGAGCAGCTGTGATCAGAGGGGCATGTAACATGGATTTTTTTTTTTTTTTTTTCGTACCCAAGAGAATAGGTCTATTCCACTGGCATTTTTAAAGCACATCTCTTAACAATTTGTGTAGATTATACCTTGTGAAGAAGAGCAAAGATTTTGAAATACTGAAAGTTGTGCAGGTGGGTGTGTGGTCCATTTAATTGTGTACATTTTTTTAATCTTTCTTTTTTAATGGTGCAGAGTAAGCTTTGGGTGATTATGAAAAGCTGTCAGAAGCAGAGAGCTTGTTTAAAGATTAATATATATACTTTGACAGTGGCACATAGATATAAATGAAAATATTTTTCAGGTTTTGAACCGAATACAAGTGCAAGGTAAAGGAGCGGGTGGTTCAGTTGGCGGAGGGAGTGGTGGACTATCCTTGAAGCTGTTAGGGTCTAGCCAGGCTGCAGTGCCAGGGGGAAGATCTACATTTGTCCTGCAACAAGAGAAAGAGCCATCCTGACCTCCTGGGACAGGGGGTCAGCCCTCATCAGCCCTACCTATAAGTCTGTCAGCAGGAGGTACAGAGGGGTTCCCTGGAGGCCCTACACAGCCCTCATCCATACCCCAGGTGGCCACTGTTGCTGTACCCTTCTGGAGCAATAGACCTGTGTGCCACAACAATAACAACAACAACAACAATAACAACAACAACAACAATTATGTCAAGGTGCGTCCAGCTGGTGTCTGGCCTCCCACCTCCAGTGGACCGGTGCGAGTATCCCCAGTGGAACCTTCAGCCAAGTCCAGCATGGCCATGGCTGCCAGTGGAGCAGGTGTGGCCATGACGGGGGTCACAGACATTGGGGAGATGATGTCCCCAGCAGCCACATCTAATGCTCAGGTTCTGGTTCCCACTGACACTCCACTCATTACCCAAGATGGACCATTGTACAACAGTGGCACAAAGAGCCCATCTCTGTTATGTGTAGTTCTTGATGATTGAGGGGCCATGTATTTTGGTTGTTTAGTAACTTTAATTACAAAATTTGTTACTCTGTAGACAAGTGTTGCTCCAGTGTGCAGTGATATTGTGAGACAATATCTGTTCTTGTGTGATATGTAGCTCTTCACTAGTGTGTGCTAGTGAACCATGACAAAAGTGGAAATGAAAAGAGGCAGTAGTGCAGTTACATAGCAGGCCCTCCTATACGCTTACATTTTGTCTCTTGTGTGATACAAGTGCATGCTGAAGAGACTTTTTTTTTCTTTTTTTTTTCCTTTTTTTTGTATTTATCTGTGATGTTTTGTACTCTGGTGTGCTCTTGCAGCCAGACTTAGGGTGTGGGATACTTGGCTGGCCCCGGCGCCTGCAGCTCATGTGTTGGTGTCTGCCAGCACTCACCCTTTCACTTGGAATGGACACATTTCAAGTACTAGTGGCTCTTTGGGCCATAATGTAATATAACAATCTAGTCTTGTTTGTTAATACTTGTTTCCCCCCCTCATTGCATTGGTGTTTTTCATCCTCCCCCTCCACCCCTCGCCCCCTACACACTGCCATCCTCGCCATCCAACCTTTCTTACGTAAAAACGTTGTAATTGTTGATGGTGGTCTGCATAAAAACATTCCCTTTGTAAGTGGTGCAAAGTCACTTACCTTTCATTTTTTTATTTTTACTTGTTTATTATTTGCATTAAGGTTGCTCTCTGTACTTACTACTGATTATAGTGTTCATGTGTAGTCATGAGTGACTCTTCGTCTGCTGTCACACTCCTCTTCCTGTGCAATGTCTTTTTTATAAATCTGTGCATGCCGTGGTAATGCATTCTGTCATCTTCCTGATTGTTCTCTTTACTTGCATTATAGTAAGAATAACAGAGTACATTTTGTTCCTTGATTTTTAAGAATGAAAAACTTGTA